>NW_004798252.1:95352-103726 GCF_000002075.1 Aplysia californica | reverse complement strand
TATCTATCTATCTATCTATCTATCTATCTATCTATCTATCTATCTATCTATCTATTTATCTCTCTATCTATCTATCTATCTATCTCTCTATCTCTCTATCTCTCTATCTATTTATCTCTCTATCTATCTATCTATCTATCTCTCTATCTCTCTATCTCTCTATCTATCTATCTATCTATCTATCTATCTATCTATCTATCTCCATTCCAAAACAATGCCTGTTGGAAGTTGGTTGGGTTTGGAGAAACACTTTTGAGAAGAAAAAAAACATTCAAAGTTTGAAGAAATTGTCACTGCAAATATTTCATAAGGCATTACTTTCTACCAGACAGTGCAGCAGAACGCAAAGAGCGGACACGTGCACTTATAATAAAGGCGATACTTGTCATGAGAAAATATGCCAGGTCGACGGCCCACAAATCACGTGGACAGAAAGACGAGACCTCATACACGACAAAAACACACTGATAAAAATCAAAACAAAACTAAGACTTTTAGTTTTCGTACGAGTTTTACGACTCTTGCAATACAATGTCATATAAGTGCCGAAGATTAGAGGTGTTACAAGAGAGTAACAAACACAAAAAAATGAACGAGGAGAGTTCAGGACGATAGATGTTTAATGGGAAAGAAGGAGAAAACCACAAGAGCACCCTCGAACCGCCCACAAAACTAGGTTTAACACGAGACCAACCTTGAATTTGGCAGTAGCTCCCGACTGGAGGTCAGACTCGATGTTCCCTGGGTCAAGGTAGGCGATGCTCATGAGGAATCCTGGACCTGTGAACGCCCATAGCTTGCGGAAGCTGAAGCAGCTATACTGTAAAGTAGAAATTGAAAGGTTTAGTTTTAGTAAGTGCTTTACGGCAATTGCAACTGCATAAGGTCATATAGGTGCCGAAGATTAGAGGTGTTACAAGAGAGTAACAAACACAAAATAGTAGGAGTAGGAGGGGAGATAAAGACGATAGATGTTTGATAGGAAAGAAGGTGCAAACCACACCAGAGCACCCGCAAACCACCCACATATCGAAAGGATTTGACTTTGTAAATGCACTATATTATAAAACATATTATTAAGTGAATGCATACATAACGTTCTTCTGCAATGGTGTGTTCAGTATCACACGAAAGTAAGCGCGAATATGCATAGGCTATAAAATACATTGTGCACAATATTCTGCAACACGCACTCGTACACAAATACATAGACTCTTAAACGAGCACACAAAATATTATTATGCTCGTACACGCATACGTAATTCTCTCTCTCTCTCTCTCTCTCTCTCTCTCTCTCTCTCTCTCTCTCTCTCTCTCTCTCTCTCTCTCTCTCTCTCTCTCTCTCTCTCTCGCCCACTCCTTTCTCTCTCTCGCCCACTCCTTTCTCTCTCTCAATCTCTCTCTCTCTCTCTCTCTCTCTCTCTCTCTCTCTCTCTCTCTCTCTCTCTCTCTCTCTCTCTCTCTCTCTCTCTCTCTCTCGGTGTTCCCCCTCCCTCTCCTCTCTCTCTCTGCCTTTCCTTAATCCTTTCTCTCGCTCACAATCTTTCTTCTTTTTCTCTCTCTTTTAGTAGATGTACGGCGCTCCCAACTGCAAAAAGTCATATGAGCGCCAGAAGATTAGAGTTGTTACGAGAGAGTAATAAACATAAAAAAGGAGGAGAGATAAGGACTATAGATGTTTGATAGGAAAGAAGAAGCAAACCACACCAGAACACCCGCCAACCACACACATTCCTGGGTGAAGACAATATATAAATTTGCAACGAGTATATTATTCGTCTTCCTTGTGGGACGCTGTGTCCTTCTCAGCCCCAGTTGACCCTGACAGGGCTGATACAGCCCACCTCCTAAATAAGCCAAGTTGAATCGATGGGGGCGCTAAATATTATATTATTACAAATGCAATGTTTCATTTATATATCTGAGCCAAGTCTTTTTTTGTCACTACAATCGTTTGAGTCTGGCAAGACATAACCACACAAAACATCAAATAAAAGACCCCAAAAAATAGGCACAGCGTTTTTCTTTTTGTCTCGAGCTGGTCCCCGTCACATTAATTAGGCCTTCTATTATATCCGAACTATGGTGTGGGCGTGGGATGTATGCCGGGTATACCAGACAATACGAAATAGAAAAAAATTAACATTGCCAGCTGGTGACTCTTCCTATTTGAATATTCTAGTGATCCTTTGTGACATCTGTCAGAACTATGATCTCCCAGTCCGCCGATAACGTAGGACATATATTGGCTCTGTTAATTCATCCCCTAGGACAAGGAAATGGGATCTGTTCCCAGAGCGTCAATCGATGACCGTTTAATGTTACTTTTTATTGGGTCGGAAGACAATGACCATTGGGATGAGAAGCGGGCATACTGAGAGGGGGGCGATATTTATTTGTTTACAATGGTCGCATAAATAGTACAATGTATAAATTGGAAAACAATCTTCAGAATAACAAATTGGCAGACATTGACGCAAATAGACGAACTAGCGGACGAACGCTACAACAGATGAGGATCTTGTCTTCGTCAACGGACACTGCGATCAGCTTGCCCCCCCCCCCCCCCCCCCTCTCCAACCTCATATTAAGTTTGGTAGTTTTAGAAAGAGTTTTACAGCACTTGCAATATAAGTGTTTAGTTTTAGTAGAGGTTTTACCGCACTCGCAACTGCATAAGGTCATATGAGCGCCGGAAGATTAGAGGAGTTACAAGACAGTAACAAACATAAAAAAGAAAAAGTGGAGATAGGGACGATGGATGTTTGATAGGAAATAACAAGCAAACCACACCAGAGCACCCACCAACCACCCACACTTGCAATAAAAATGGGTCACGTAAGTGTCAAAGATAAGATAATATGTAGCTAGACTGTAACGTGCAAGGAAAATAAGGCCGATAGATGTTTGATGGGAAAGATGGAGAAAACCACCATACCTGAGCACCCGCCAACCACCTACCAAACAACATTGCCCGGGAAAAGTTTATCGGACCATTTTATTTACACGAAGATGGTGAAGAAGGAGTTGCCGATAACAACCTGAACAGATAAAAGAACAAATAAAATATAATGGTATAGGTTTAACGCCCTTTTCAACTCAGGTTATTTAAGAGGCGGGACCTCCGAGTTTAACGTCCATCAACACTGTTAGATTATTTAAGCCGCGGGGCCTCCGAGTTTAATGTCCATCTCCGAAAGGACCAAGTCAATGTGAAGTGCCCTTTCCGAGGACACAACGTCGGGCCAAGCTGAGGCTCGAACCCCGAACCCGCAATCACACAGTTACGAGTCCGGTAGCCTAGGCTACTTAAATACTTACTTACTTACTTAGTACCCGTTACGCCACCTGGCGTTTAGGGCAGCAGGCTACTTAAATAAAAGAACAACAGTCAAACAACTTTTATGGAAAAAAGAGATAACACAAACAACGGTTTTAAACGACGGACATACGTAGAGATATAAGATTAAACAGAACAACGTGAATAAAACCTTGAGAGACCGAGTTTGATCATTTAAAAAATAAATGCTGCCCTTCCCCAGAATATATCAGTGAACCAATACACCCGGTCATGAGGGTAACAGTGTTGATCATGAGGTGAGCGCATGATGACAGAACTGTCACAACCGACAGTTGTTCAGTTATATGTCAAGAATTGTACGAATATTCAAGTAGATCAATATTTTAGCGTTATAAAAACTTTAACATCAGGGGTGAAAGCAGACTCATTTGGAGATAGGGTAATCAAAGTGAGACAGAAAACCCAGATAGAGATGGAGGGCAAGATGAACCTGTCGACTTGAAAAAAACCTTGTATATAGATAGCATTTGTATAGCGCAAATCTCCGCTCAACAGCAAGCTCTATGCGCTTCACAATCTATACTATCACCCCAGCAGACCTGAGAGCATTCTGAAACAACCTCAACTTCCTGGGAAGAATACAGTGCCAACAGCCATTTATAGGCTCTAAAACACTAACTTGTAATGACAGCATACCCCACTAGCGACACAGCATACTCCATTAACGACACAGCATACCCCATTAACGACACAGCATACCCCATTAACGACACAGCATACCCACTAGCGGCACAGCATACCCCACTAGCGGCACAGCATACCCCACTAGCGACACAGCATACCCCACTAGCGACACAGCATACCCCACTAACGACACAGCATACCCCACTAACGACACAGCATACCCCACTAACGACACAGCATACCCCATTAACGACACAGCATACCCCACTAGCGACACAGCATACTCCATTAACGACACAGCATACCCCATTTACGACATATCTAGCGCCATTTTTTTAGTCTCTTCTTGGTAGAAACCAAGTCGTGGGCTCTTGTGGCCTAGACGTTAAGGTGTTCCCTTCTCGTTCAGTAGGTCCGGGTTCGAACCCGGATGGCGACGGAAAATTTTCTTCTCTAAAATTTCCCCTTTCACCTCCTTTCCTTCTCTCTAGCGATGTTCTGTCGTCTACTTTCGTCTCCTCTTTCTGTCCCCACCCACTCATCTCCCTTGCGCCCTCCCCTGGGCTCCTGACTCTTTCTGCAACCTTTCTCCTGCTTCTCCTTGATTCTTTCTTTATGCTGTCTTTCAGCCACACCCCTGATCTTATGGTAGGTAAGATCTACATCTAGCCTTCTCAGACAAGGGCGAAAAATCTCGGAGGTCCCGAGTGCCAATTCCGCACGTTGAAGATCCGTTGGTGGTATAAAATTGATCAGAGTAGGCTTTGGCAGCCACCCGGGCAAAATTCAAAATTGTCTACCAACTGAAAAATAATGTTCCGTGTGTTCTGCGAGCCCATATAACCTTGTGCAGTTGCGACCTCCGCTAAACACTTCCAAAAACAAAAACGAAAAAAACCAAGTCGTCAAACTGGAACAGGCCATGAACAGTGACATACGTGACGTGGAGTTAAGAACCAACTGGAAAAACCCACCCCGCTAAGCAGTGATAGAGCCATTTCTTACTCTTTCTTTTCAGTCGCTGTTTAACTTTAGACGTAACCTTCCTCTAATTTAAAAGAAAAAAGTAGAATGGCTTTATCGTTGCTTGTCTTTTTCTTAGCAGGTTATCACCCCTGCGTTACACGTCTCCATCACTTTTTTAACCCTATCCGTACGCCCTGTGGTCATTTTGTACCCCCAGGGTTGTATTCTTCGCATTTTAGAATACTTCTAGTATGAAGATCTCTTTGAAACTCTCAGTATTTCTCAAAACATTATTTGACACACTGCTATGCGAAGCGTACGGGTCGGATTAAAGAGTAAATTTCCTCTTTGAACGTGGTGGCACAGAGTTCCCCACTTCGTATGGATACGATAGTAAAACACGACGTGCGGATAGGGTTAAGAAATGACCCAGGTGACATAGCGTATCTTATCATAAAATTGTTATTGTTTTGGTAAAGTTCATACAACACCTCTGTTTAAGGATATGAATTGTTTGTTTGTTTTGTTTTGTTGTTGTTGCTGTTTTATTGTTTTATTTTTTTGGGGGTAGTTTTAATAAGAATTTTACGGCACTTTCAAACACAATAAGGTCATATAAGTGCCGAAGATTAGTAGTTTTACAAGAGAGTAACAAACATAAACAAGGAAGGAAGGCGGAAACCACACCAGAGCACCCGCCAACCACCCACATACCGAACTTATCTTAAAATTTGTATTGTTTTGGGAAAGTTATAACAACACCTCTTTTTAAGGATATGAATTGTTTGTTTGTTTTGTTGTTGTTGTTGTTTGGGGGGGGGGGGTAAAGAGAAACACATCGGCACAATAGTGGTCATTTAGTGCTGGGGAAAAGAAAGAAGTAGGACCAGCATGTGGCATCCTCCAACCACCCGTTTGAAAGGCTTGGAGGTAGGCCAAGAATCAGATGAATATGGTAACAAGGATACTGACAAGAGACGTATACATAACACACAGGACTAATACATTTATGTAAGCTCATGATTATCTTGACATGATCGTCAAGTCGTGTCAAGTTGTATGAAGTCATTAAGCTTGATATTATAAATGCTCTATCGTGCTAGTGAAAAGAGAGTACCTGCGAAACAGAATCAGATATAGTTGGCTGTTTTTGTTTGTTTTTTTGTTGCAAAATGCATCAGTTTTTCTTTCTAGGACGTGGTGTAGAGATTTAAGCTGCACCGGGAGAGGGTTTTAATCTCAGAGCAATTCATGACTATAATTATTTTGCCCTGCATGAAAATAACGCTTTAGGAGCAAACTGCCTTGTGAACGAACTGTGATTCTCTCATTATATTTTCCACATTTGATTTTTTTTTCTTTCTTATTATTGTTGTTTGTCTTTTTCGGGAGAAGGGAGATAGATAGATAGATAGATAGATAGATAGATAGATAGATAGATAGATAGATAGATAGATAGATAGATAGATAGATAGATAGATAGATAGAGACAGAGAGGGGGGGTTAACTATTACCCCAAACCCGTAGGAAGAAGGGGGGGACAGAGAGAGAGAGAGAGGGGGAGAGAGAGAGAGAGAGAGAGAGAGAGAGAGAGAGAGAGAGAGAGAGAGAGAGAGAGAGACAGAGAGACAGAGACAGAGACAGACAGAGACAGACAGAGACAGACAGAGACAGAGACAGACAGAGACAGAGAGAGGGGGGAGAGAGAGAGGGGGGTGTTTTTTGTCTTTTGCACCAAGGTCTGAGTCATGAATAATGCATTAATTTAATCTGACCTGGCGGAAGCGATAACTGGTTGTGAAGCTGCGTTTACAATTTCAACAGCCACATGAGAGTGGGAAGGACGAAACCAAAATATCCACTCAAAACCCAAAGGTAAAAAAATATAATATATATAGTCAGAAGAATACATCATAAAGTCATATGAGCGCCAGAAGATTAGAGGTGTTACAAGAGAGTAACAAACATAAAAAAGGAGGGAGGGGGGGGGGATAAAGACGATAGGTGTTTGAAAGGAAAGAAGAAGCACCCGCCAGCCACCCACGGCGGTGGGTCTGATTAGATAAAGCCTCAAAAAGGCGAGAAGGAAATTGTAGGCTTAAGGTTCAATGCCCTGTGGTTGGCGGGTGCTCTTGTAGGTTTGCTCCTTCTTCCCTATAATAAATCTATCGTCTCTATCTCCCCTCCTTCTTTTTTGTGCTTGTTACTCTTTTGTAACATCTCTAATCCTCGGCACTTATATGACCTTATTGTGTTGCAAGTGCCGTAAAACTCTTACTAAAACTACACTAAAGCAGCACTGTGAAGTTATTTAAAAGGCGTGACCTCCGAATTCAACGACATGTCCGTTATCAGCGAGATGAATGGGAACATGTGTGTAATATGCCTTCCCAAGGACACAACCTTGGGCCCAGCTGAGCCTGGAACCCGGGAGCCCGCAATCTCACAATGCGTTTGGTAGCCTAACCACTAGACCAGAGGTGAGAAAGGGTATCAAATCTCCAATCAGGAGAGAGACATAATAACATAACCTTTTCGTCTTTTTTGTTTGTTTTTTTGTTTTGTTTTAGTAAGAGTAAGAGTGTCAAAGATCAGAGGTGTTACAAGAGAGTAACAAATACAAAAGAGAGGGAGGGGAGATAAAGATGATAGATGTTTGATAGGAAAGAAGAAGGAAACCACTCAAGAGCACCCGCCAACCACCCACTATCAAATCTCCAATCGTGAGAGTGACATGATAAAATAACTTTTTTTTTTATTTATGTTTTTTGTTTTGTTTTGTTTTTTTGTTGTTTTTTTGTTTTGGGGGGGGGGGGGTTGCCTAATCGGCTCAGTCAGGATAACAGCCTACCGCGAACATTCCATCATCAACCGTATGGATAACAACACACTTATATCTACGCGTAAGTCCTCACACATTCATCGACCAGCGTACTGTATCGATTAACGATTTCAGCACAACGACCTAGTATTCTTTAATCAACGTTGCTGAACATAAACCACAAGACCAGTGGTGTATAACAAAAAGAAATTTGATGAGGTTTGTCTCAGTTGGTTTGGGGTTGGCTTTTTTAGTTTTGGCCAGAGTATTACGGCACTCGCAACACATTTGTAAAGAGTTTTACGGCACTTGCAACACATTTGGTAAGAACTTTACGGCACTTGCAACACATTTGGTAAGAGGTTTACGGCAATTGCAACACGTTTGGTAAGAACTTTACGGCACTTGCAACACATTTGGTAAGAGGTTTACGGCACTTGCAACACATTTGGTAAGAGGTTTACGGCACTTGCAACACATTTGAAAAGAATTTTACGGTACTTGTGACACATTTGGTAAGAGTTTTAGGACACTTGCACCACATTTGGTAAAAGTTTTACGGCACTTGCAACACATTTGGTAAGAGGTTTACGGCACTTGCA
>NW_004798252.1:90682-93613 GCF_000002075.1 Aplysia californica | reverse complement strand
ACACACACACACACACACACACACACACACACACACACACACACACACACAAATGTATACGCATGTTGAAGCAAGCACACACAACAATAATATATCATTTCTCTCTTTTTTCTCTCTCTCTCAACAACACCAACATCAATAATAACAATAGCAGGAGTAATAACGACAACAATAACAAGAGGAGCGTCGACTACAACAACAACAGTTGCAGGAGTAACAACAACAACAACAACAACAACAACAAAAACAACAACAACAGTTGCAGGAGTAACAACAACAACAACAACAACAACAACAACAACAACAACAACGACGACAACAACAACGACGACAACAGCAACAATAACTAGTTTCAGGAGCAACAACGCCAACAACAAAAACAACAGCAACAGCACCAAAGACTCACATCATCCACTTCAGGTATGGCAATCCTCTCGTTGAAGTACGTAGACGCTGCCGTGTTCATCCCTTTGCTGGGTGAGCTGCCGTTCTCTTGCTTCTCCGGGGCCGCACCTTTGCTGGGCGCCACCTCCTGCACGTCTTGGGACACCTCCAGCATGGACATAGACCCACCGCTGAACGACGGGCTGTCTGATGAGAAAAGACAGCAGAAAATTCAACACAAATGTCTAAATATTAGAGGGATTACTTCTCCTATATGTAGGGCAATGCCCACTTTTGATGCAGGTCAAGATTTCCGGAAACCCTCAAAATCTGGGTTAGCCCGCTTGTCCTTAAAAGCCACCAATTAGAGTTAGGGAAAAGCAAGTCGGACAGGCAAAAACAACAGAAGGCAGTGAAAGGGAAGAAGTAGGATCTACCAGTGGCGCCCTCCAATCGCTCACCTTCTTAACCCAAGACAATTTGCCAAACCCTTAAACTACTGACGCCACTAGAGCTTTCTTCTTTTTTTTTTGTTTCTTTTTTTTTCATAGTAGAAGGTTTAAGGCGCTCGCAACTGCATAAGGTCATATGAGCGCCAAGGGGTGGATGTCAACAGAGAAGTCCTTACAGGGAATCAGACTTACTCTGCTCACCTCTCTAGCTTCAACAGCCCAAGGTCTGCTTCGACTATCAAGGCACCCCAGAAATAGCGGGTCACAAGAGTGACAAACATAGAAAAGAAGTAGAGGAAAATGACACTAGCAAGGATTAGGAAAGAAAAAGCAACAGTTCCCTGCTGTCGATCAGGCACAGTTATGAGCGTGACATGATGAATCAGCCCATTTACAATTCTACTGTGATTGACCGAGAAATGCCCCCCCCCCCCCCTTGGGAATGGCCTAAAGACACTTCAGTCAGTGGCACCACCCCGGGGGGTGGAGCTTTCCTTCCTGTCCACAAACTTCTATAATAATTATTATTATGATATGGATAAATAGTATATCCCCACTCAACAGCAAGCTCTATACGCTTTACAACTGTATTACATTAATTCCTTCCACCAACATTTCCTGTTCACCAACAATAAACCTTGACAAAGAGAACAAAGGCGGTCTTCACACGACCGAGTGCCTTTCCAAAGAAAGAACGGAAATAAAAGAGAATATACACGCTGTAACAAAAAGATTAGTGGGAAAAAACCCACTCCATAATTGACTCTAGAACCCCCCCCCCCTTCCTTTCTACACACAAACACACACACACACACACACTCACACATACACACACACACACACACACATACACACACACACACACACACACACACACACACACACACACACACACACACACATACACACAACATTTCATCATATAATATAAATACGTTAACACATTAACACACTCCTTTATGAGTTCACACACATGCACAAACGCCGCAAGAATATAAATGCTATGAAGTAGACAACTGCACGTAGTATATTGATCGGAAACACGAAGGTATTAACACACCATACTGTGGGAAAGCATAATTGGTCGCTTATGAACACAAGGGGGCTATTCCCGAAAAATGCTGTTTTAAGAAAATCGACGGTAAAGTTTTTGCTCCTTGTTCAGTTTCTTTGAAAGTCAGGGAGAGTTTTCTCTATAACCAAACTAATATACACAGCAATGAAATCAAACTTCTCCTATAGGTAGGGCAATGACCACTTTTGGTGTAGGTCAAGATTTCTGGAAATCCCCAAAATATGCGTTAGCCCGCTTGTCCTTAATTAAAAGCGACCGGGAATTTTATCAATGTGCTGTGGCTATGCATGAATAATATAGCCCTCAGAATAAGAACGCACAACACACATCAATAATACAAGGGGAGAATGTTCGTGTGTAGCAATAACAGTATCACCGTGTACGTATCACTGGGTTCCCTTTACTTCATAGAACACAAGCAGAACATCTGATATTTCCATTGGCCTCCAAAGCAAAATTGTATTCTCCACCAAAGTAGAATTATATTATGTTTCAAAAACAACAACAGGCTTTTTGCCAATATCCTTACGAAAAGTAATATGGTGTTTTCCGCTTTCAACAGCTCTACGCCAAAACCCATTGCAGCACAGTTAGCATGATAATGATAATGATAATAATAATATGTAAATCTATTTTATGAGTATAAATGGCATGCAAAACCGAGGACGGCTACTGGTAATTACTTCGAAACGTGTGTGCGTGTGTGTGTGTGTGTGTGTGTGTGTGTGTGTGTGTGTGTGTGTGTGTGTGTGTGTGTGTGTGTGTGTGTGTGTGTGTGTGTGTGTGTGTGTGTGTGTGTCTTTTGTCTCTAGGGGGGGGTGAGAGGTTGTGACATTGTGAATACTCTAGATACGTGGAACATTGGTTAGAAACAAAAATATCACATAAAGCTTTTCAGGAGCAAAAGACTTGTCACACAGAGACATAACAGGGTGTACAGTCTTTTTCTCTAGGGTTCTACGATACCTTTCCCTCGCGGCTATTTTTCACCTCTTCCTTCACCGCAAAACCCAAACCTTG
>NW_004798252.1:87302-90556 GCF_000002075.1 Aplysia californica | reverse complement strand
TAGCCTTACTTTGGAACTACCATATCTCAGTGAACTCTTATTAGATGAAAAATTTCAAACATATAATTACCAAGGCCGAAACTAGAAAGATAGCGGCTAATGTATTGTTCATGGTAAAATTTTCTCGACGGCTGGATGATATATAGATGTATATGTATATATACATGTACATATAATGTGTCGAGGCAATTCTGTCGGACGTTTCAAAAGATGGTAATGTGAGGGATTTGTACTGGTTCATCAGGACAATGACCCATAGGACCCAAGGACAAAAATTGCTCGCGGAGCAGAGATCGTACAAGCCGTAGGTGAGCTGAACATTATATTAATATATACCGTGGGTTGAACGACTTTCCGTTATAGAAAGTTTCCCCTTCGAAATCGTTTATTAAGATTACAATTAAGCTATCCTGCCATAAATTTGACCCCAGTAGACGATGACGATGATAATAATAATACAAATTTAAAAAATAATACATGTAATAATAATAATAATAATAATAATAATAATAATAATAATAATAATAATAATGATAATACATGTTATAACAATAATAATCATAATCATAAATTGCCCTGGAGTTATCATCTTCAAGCTGTCGACTCGCTGTTTTCTGTGTACATGTATTGGCTCTTGCGACTGAAGACGAGACGAATACAGTTAAACGTGAACAACATTATATGATGGGGGGACCGGACATTTTCTCTGCAATATCCACAACGCAATCGACGGGACGCGAGACAAACTGCTTTTGCCAAGTAATTCAGTGGAAGTTTTTCACTTTTTCAAGTTTACCGATGAGGCAGTTTTAAGCTGGTTATATGATGTCAATATAATATAATATACATTTAGATAGAATGTTAGTGGGTGGTTGGCAGGTGCTCTAGTGTGGTTTGCTTCTTCTTTCCTATCAAACATCTATCGTCCTTATCTCCCCTTCTTCCTTTTTTATGTTTGTTACTCTCTTGTAACACCCCTAATCTTCTGGCGCTCATATGACCTTATGCAGTTGCAAGCGCCGTAAAACCTCTACTAAAACTAAAACTAAAAGATAGAAGGTTATAGAGTAAAGTTTCTTTTATAATCTAGTGTTTATTGACCTTGAAATGAAAGGAAATCACTCGGGTCCCTAAATATTGTAGACGAGACAGTTATACATCATTATCAACGTATTCGTGTCTGAGCATGAAGTGAAGGATTAGAACTGGCTGAAAATTTGCCGTGGCAGCTGCATTATTTATATCCTACCACTACAAATCAGCCACGTCGGTTCCAGTAAAGAGAAGCGACATATTATCGCGTGTTAGGGGTCAAGAATCCATGTCTAAACAAATAGATATTTTTACACAACCCCCCCCCCCCCACCAAAAAAACACACATACACACACACACACACACACACACACACACACACACACACACACACTGCGCTGTTTCTCCCTGTTAGGCTAACCCAGGATACATGGACATAAAGTATTTCAGCAGACAGGCCGATTTTTTTTTTCAATAAATTGTGACGCATCATGGTGAAATTAGGCAAAATAATGCAGTGGAAGAAAACGGTATTTTTCTTCCCGTTTGGAATTTTTATAGATTTTTATTTATTTTTTTGCTCAACACATTTTATGTCCATCTAAAAACATATTCCTGTGCGGATTTTACTGAATGAAAAACGCTGATTAAAGGCAAAAAAATGTAAACTTCCAGTTTCCAAGGACACTCAAGCTTTAGAACTCACCAAACTTTGGCCGTCATTTTTTCGCTAATTTTACAATTCACACCAGGTGACCCTTACCTCCTTCAATCGCAAATATCTCGAATATAATTCAAGATAGATGGGTATTTTTTCGTCAAACGCAAGACAAATGGATCGGCTTAAACGTTATACCAAGAACTTCATATGCCCAAAAATTGACAAGAGGCTGATTCCACCACGTCATTACACATAATTAACTTCGCCACACAGAAATCAAACTTGTGGTCTTTTTTGTTTTAGTAGAGGTTGGTTTTACGGTGCTCGCAGCTGCATAAGGTCATATGAGCACCAGAAGATTAGAGGTGTTACAAGAGAGTAACAAACATAAGAATAAGAAGGGGAGATAAGAACGACAGATGTTTGATAGGAAAGAAGAAGCAGACCACACCAGAGCACCCGCCATCCACCCACTCGTGTGTCCTGCAGGCAACAGCTGAAAACCTCACTGCTACACCCCAACAGTCGGCTTCGTAACACAAATGTACATTCCACCGTTACAGTATTCAGACAAATATTTAGAACAATAAAAAAAAAAAAAAAAAAAAGAAACACGAATATATAGAGAAAGGTACTACAGCACCTGGACATAGTTATGTCTACGGTAGGAGTTGTTTGTTTTTATAGAGGTTTTACGGCGCTCGCAACTGCATAAGGTCATATGAGCGCCAAGGGGTGGATGTCAACAGAGAAGTCCTTACTGGGAATCAGACTTACTCTGCTCACCTCTCTGGTTTCAAGTCTGCATCGACTATCAAGGCACCCCGGAAATAGCAGTTCTCAAGAGTGTGACAAACATACACAAGAGGTAGAGGGAAATGACGATAGTAAGGATTAGGAAAGAAGAAGAAGCAGTTCCCTGTTGCAGTTCAGGCACAGTAATGGGCAAGATATTGATGAATCAGCCCATTTACAATTACAATTCTACTGTGCATAAGAACTCGAGATGTTAATGCCGCCCCCCCCCCCCCCCTTTGGGAATGGTCTAAAGACACTTTAGTCAGTAGCACCAAACCGGGGGTGTTGTAAGAGTTTCCTAGTTATGTCTTTGGTAAGAGTTTCCTAGTTATGTCTTTGGTAAGAGTTTCATAGTTATGTCTTTGGCAAGAGTTTTACGGCACTTGTAACGCAATTACGTCATGTAAGTCCCAAAGATATTCGAGGTGTTACAAGAGACTAGCAAACACAAAACGGAGGAAAGATGTTATTTTAAAGAAAAGGAGCACACCACAACAAAGCACCCGCCAACCACCCTCGGACACAGCTAGCTAGCTGGCGCCTATAGAAATAAATCCTTACAGGTTCGTTATGGAAATGGCGAGACATTACTCCCAGATCGGGTGGAGCCCAGACACCTCTGTTGTGTTTGTGTGTGTGTGTGTGTGTGTGTGTGTGTGTGTGTGTGTGTGTGTGTGTGTGTGTGTGTGTGTGTGTGTGTTTGTGTGTGTATGTATGTATGTATGTATGTATGTATGTATGTATGTATGTATGTATGTATGT
>NW_004798252.1:79869-87185 GCF_000002075.1 Aplysia californica | reverse complement strand
CAAACACACACACACACACACACACACACACACACACACGCTGATTCTGCCTGTTAAGCTTACCCAGGATGCAAGAACATACAGCTTTTCAGCAGGCAGGCCCATTTTTTTCAATAAATTGTGAGTCATCATGGTGAAATCAGGCCCTGTTAAAAATAATACAATCGAAGAAAACTGTATTTTTCTTCCCGTTTGGCAATGTTTATTGAATTTTTATTTTTTGGATCAACAACTTTTATGTCCATCTAAAAACATATTATTATATTGCTGTGTGGATTTTACTGAATGAAAAACGCTGATTGAAGGACCAAAGAAATGTAAATTTACAGTTTCGAAGAACACTCAAGCTTTAGAACTCACTAAACTTTGCACGTCATTTTGTCGCTAATTTTACCATTCACACCAGGTGACCCCTACCTCCTTCAATCGCAAATATCTCGAATATACGAATATAATTCAAGATAGATCTAGATGGTTATTTTTTTCGACAAGCGCAAGGCAAATGGATCGGCTTAAACGTAATACCAATAACTCAATATGCCCAATAATTGACGAGCGCCCGATTCCACCACGACGTGACACATAATAAACTTCGCCTCACAGATATCCAGCTCGTGTTTGTTGTTTTAGGAGAGGCTTTACGGCGCTCCCAACTGCATAAGGTCATATGAGCGCCAGAAGATTAGAGGTGTTACAAGAGAGTAACAAATATAAAAAAGAAGAAGGGGAATTAAGGACGATAGATGTTTGATAGGAAAGAAGAAGCAAACCACACCAGAGCACCCGCCAACCATCCACCCGAGAGTCTAGCGGGCAACAGCAAAGAGCCTCACTGCCACACCCCAAAAAGTCGGCTTCCTAACACAAATGTACATCCCACTCAGGTACGTGGCAAAATATTTTAAAAACCCAATAAGAAACACTAATATATTACAGAAAAATACAACAGCGCTTGGACATAGTTATGTGTTTTATAAGAGTTTGTTTTTGTTTGTTGTTGTTTTTTTAGTATAGGTTTTACGACGCTCGCAACTGCATAAGGTCATATAAGCGCCAAAGGGTGGAAGTCATCAGAGAAGTCCTTACAGGGAATCGGGCTTACTCTGCTCACCTCTCCAGTTTCAACAGCACAAAGTCTACTTCGACTATCAAGGCACCCCGGAAATAGCGGGTCACAAGAGTGTGACAAACATAGAAAAGAAGTAGAGGAAAATGACGATAGTAAGGATTAGGAAAGAAGAAAAAGCAGTTCCCTGTTGCAGTTCAGGCACAGTTATGAGCAAGATATTGATGAATCAGCCCATTTACAATTACAATTCTACTGTGCATAAGAACTCGAGATGCTAATGCCCCCCCCCCCCCTTGGGAATGGTCTAAAGACACTTCAGTCAGTAGCACCAACCCAGGGGGTGTTGTAAGAGTTTCATAGTTATGTGTTTGGCAAGAGTTTCACGGCACTTGCAACACAATTACGTCATGTAAGTCCCAAAGATATTCGAGGTGTTACAAGAGACTAGCAAACACAAAACGGAGGAAAGAAATTATTTTATTAAAGGAAAGGAGTACACCACAACAAAACACCCGCCAACCACCCTCGGACACAGCTAGCTAGCTGGCGCCTATAGAAATAATTCCTTACAGGTTCGTTTTGGAAATGGCGCAACATTACTCCCAGATCGGGAGGAGCTGAGACACCTCCGTTGTGCGTGTGTGTGTGTGTGTGTGTGTGTGTGTGTGTGTGTGTGTATGTATGTATGTGCGTGCATGTGTGTGTTTGTGTGTGTATGTGTGTATGTATGTATGTATGTGTATGCGCGCGTGTGTGTGTGTGTGTTCCTACGAAACCATGAGTGCTCACCTCCATTGACATATTTGAACGACACGCCCTCCATGTCTGTTGGGTTAGTGCAGCTCAGAACTCCAAGCTGTGGTGAGTGGGTCACAGATAATCTAGAAACAGCGCCGAAGACAAGTCGTAGAGATGAAAGTCCGACTTCCAGGTCTTTACTCTGCTGTGTGCGGCAGTGGCTGTGTCTGTCTATACGTGAATAAGTGAAAGACACCTCTTGTCTTTATACACTCACGTCGCGAACAGAGCGTGTTTTTCTTTAATTTCAGATCAGACAACAAAGGACTGTCCTGAAATAACTCTTGCTATCGGACACCCTTCTGAGATACAAGTGCTAATGCCTTATACATTTTTTTCAAAATACACCTCTACCCCTGGAAAGGGAAATTTTAAGCAAAAACAAATTGACCTTTTGGCGATAAGCCAAGAGTTCCCCAAGGACACCAAGTGCTAACATAATACAAGTATAATAGTAAGCAAGCTATGCCCCCGTTCTACAATGTCTGTCAGTGACACATAATTACGACTTATCATTGTGCAAACATCGACATTGTGGAGCAGACAATGCAGACTACTGCTCTTGGCTCCGTGCAGTTAACCTGTGACTTCTGAGAAATGACGTTCTTTACTGACCGAAAAAAAAATTGACTAGGAAATAAAATTATTGGTCATACAGCATTCTCGTTAAAAGAATATGGAATTATTTAGAACATTTATAACAGTGCCAACGATAAGGAGATGTTGATGCATATTGTCTTCGATTAGTTTTCTTATCCAGAGAGAGAAGAGAAGAGAGTCTCTCGCAAGTTGTTTACACGGGTGTCTACTTGTACGATAGAGAGGCAAAATTACTGAGCACAGATTTCATTGCACAACAGAAAAAAAAAATGTTTTACCGACACGAATGTCAATAATGTGTGCTTTTGGTAAGATTTCAGGAAAATATACTTTAGGTCAGAACGTTACAATCTTGACGTTTGCTATAGCAGCCTTTTAACTTGAGATGATTGCTTTGATAACAAGGCTATCACTGGTCAAATGCACGCTTGAACGTGAGCGGTGCATGGGTTTGTCTACAATTTAAAGAGACGAACAAGCTGAGAAGGAATGGAAATGTAGAGTTTGTTTCCTGGTGCGTCACTAGCAGCTTGAATCAGTTTTCTTTAAAATCCTGCTATTTATCAAATAACTGTCAGCACCAAAATGAGATTACAACCAAATCTACTTTCAACAAAGGCCAATTTTGAGAAATGTGGCATAAACAAAATGTACGCTGGAATCCCAATCAGTGTCTACAATAATTCAAACAAGAAAACAGCTCGTAAAAAACAGAAGATAACTTTTCAAAAATCGATTTATCCAAAGTTAAGGCGGTCCTAGCACAGGACGAGAGAAATTCACAAAAATCGTAGGCAGCGTATAGACATTATTGGATGAAGAAGGCTAATTTTCCTGCACGCTAAATAAACCACGTCGTTCACGTACGAGCCACCCTCAAACAACTGGCCCCAGACGACTGGTTTCGTGGTGTCGCTACCACCGAATTCTTTTGCCGATAAATTGTTCGCCATCCTTAACAGATAGCGTTATTTTTTAAATTGATAAAAACAAAAGTGGCCTAGCTACAAACCACTGAAATGTCTGCGTCAGGGCTAACTATCACATCCTTTAATCGGTCCTCAGTACAACTTATCCATTCAAAGTGATAAGTCCTTTAGTTGTAGTACTTTAGAATTTTACGGCACTTGCATCGCAATTAGGTCATACAAGTGCCAAAGAGTAAAGGTGTTACTAGAGAGTAACATACATAGAAAAGGAGGAGAGAGAGTGGTGATAGATGTTTAGTAGGACCGAGAAGGAGCAGACCACATCAGAGCACCCACCAACCACCTACATGATCATTCATGAAAGCACTGTGTTGTCATCATTCTATGGTGCAACGGCTAGACCTTTTGCCTTGCATACCAAAGATATGAGCTCAATTGGTCGCTTTTAAGCACAAGAGGGCTATCCCTAAAAATGCTGTTTTGAGAAAATCGAAGGTTAAGTTTTAGCCCCTTGTTCAGTTTCTTTAAAAAGACAAGAAGAGTATTCTCTATAACCAAGCAAATATACACACCAATGAAACCAAACTTCTATGGGTATGGCAATGCCTACTTTTGGTGTAGGTCAAGATTTCTGGAAACCCCCGAAATCTGGGTTAGTCCGCTTGTCCTTATAAGCGACCAATTCATACACGGTGGAGTAATGTTACGAGCAGTTCTATCGTTCTACATCAAAGAGGTATAACACTAGAGCTCGCGGCAGTGACGTCACACGTGTCAGACATGGGAGTCTTCTCACCCTCGTAGGTATGGCAGGCGTGCCCCCATTTGCATGAACAATCTGAGCCCCCACCCCACTCCCCATGAGCTCCAGTATACTAAAACACCGTCCGCCCTAATATTTCAGTGCAAACTTGTAGATTTCCTCCTAAGACCGCCGAGACGCCCCCATGTGAGTCTCGAAAACTACTCACCCGTCTGTTGAATAGAGCATGTCGTGCCCTTGAGGTTCAGCGTCCCAGAGTGGGCACACGCAGCCCCCGTTCGTTTACGTGGGGGACATCACTGCCACGAACTCTAGTACTAAATTTAACCTCTTTGTTCCACATGGATATTGTTTCCGATTCATCCAGGGTCATTTGTTTTACTAGATGTTTTACGGCGCTCGCAACTGCATAAGGTCATATGAGCGCTAAGGGGGTGGATGTCAACAAAGAATTCCTTACAGTTACAGGGAATCAGGCTTACTCTGCTCATCTCTCTAGCTTCAACAGCACAAAGTCTGCTTAGACTATCAAGGCACAGCGGAAATAGCGGGTCACAAGAGTGTGACAAACTTACAAAAAAAGTAGAGGGAAAATGACGATAATAAAGATTAGGAAAGAAAAAGCAGCAGTTCCCTGTTGCAGTCCAGGCACAGTTATGAGCATGGCACTGATGAATCAGCCCATTTACAATTCTACTGTGCATAAGAACATGGTTAATGTAGCCCCTTTGGGAATGGCCTAAAGACATTTCAATCAGTAGCGACCGCTCCGTGGGGTATCCAGGGTCGGCTCTGGAAGGGTCGACTCAAACTACCCCCACGGTGATCTTAACAGCATCGATGGCTGCCTAACTAAGACACTCGCAAACATTTTTGGAGCTGCTTTGGATTTTGGAGTTTGGTTGTGATGTGAGCGTGAGGGGGTGTGGTTGAAAGGGGCGCCAAGACACAATGGACATGCTGTTAATGTTATTTTTGCTGACTAAAGAGAAGAACAACAGACTGAAGGAAAGAGAAAAAGTAAGACCTACCAGTGGAGCCGTTCAACCACCCATCAACGGAGATGCCAAACTGCCAAACTTTCACTGCACGTGTTTGCAGTGAGCAGAGAATACGTCAAGTGGAAGCTGGAATATTTAGATTGTCACCAGGATACCATAACTGGAAGAAATCGCCCTCAGCTCTTCACAAACGAAACGTGGTAGCTTTATACGCCCCATTGACCAAATTTAAATCATTTAGAAAGAAACATTCCGACCCGAGCAGAGAGGGATACAACATTCCTGCAAAATGGCAGAGATATTAAATAAAAATCGCATCCATACTTGGAAATCGAACTTAGATCTTCTGCGTCCGACAGCGAAACGCCTAACCGCTACACCGCAGACGTCAGTCAGCTTTCCATATTTCAGGAGGGTTTGAAAAGGGCCGGGCTACACAACCCCACCCCACAGCCGAACCCCACAATCATACCCAATAACACAATCCCATAACCGAACCCTACAACCGTACCCAATAACCCAATCCCATGACAGTACCCCATAACCGAACCCCACAACCGTACGTAATAACACAACCCCATAACCGTACCCTACAACTGTAGCCCTTAACCGTACCCCATAACAATACCCCAAAACCGTACCCAATAACCCAATCCCATCACTGTACCCTACAACCTTGCCCTAAAACTGTACCCCACAGTCATACCCCACAATCGTACCCCACAATCTCGTACCCAATAACCCAACCACAAAACCGTACAACAAAACCGTACCCCATACCTCAGCCCCACAACCCGGCCCCTGATATAGTTGGGGTCCTACATTATTATCTCCCTGAACACACTGTGCTATGTGCAGCATGTGCCCGACCTGGTCGCCTAAAAAACAAACGTACATTGTATTTGTTTTCAGTTTCAGGCGATCGAGTCGGGCGATCGGTTCTATCCAGCCGTAGTGGGCACTCCGTATTAGAACATGATTTGTCTGAACATACAAGACAGCCTCACCATAGTTTTATATGTAGGGGTGTTTTACGTCACCATCGACAATTTAGATCATATTAATATAGATCGTGCCATACACACGAAGGTTAGCTGATTACTAGAATGTATTTCCATTCATTCATTTATTTGTAAAAGATGGGGTTCCGTTGATTCCACCGCAGTCCCGTCTATTACGAGAAATCAATGCTACCAATCTGAGAAAATGTTGAGAAAAAATAAAAACAGAGTGTTGAGATGAAGGAGGGAGGGTGGAGGGGGGGGGAGTACCGTTGCACCAGAGCCCTCATTTCTGGACGCTAAAACCCCACATTAAAAGTATATATTATGGCTTTGGTCTTTATTTTTCGGAGGGCATTTTTTAACAAATTTTTTACTTTATAATCTGAGCCAAAGGCCCTACACGTTGTTATAGTTTTGATAAAGTTGCTGAAACTAACTCAACGTTGGCATGTCAAAGTGTGAACTGACAGGCAGAGTGCGACAAGGACCAAGTAATGCAAATCTGAAGGATGATAATTATTATCCACGACAAAGTGGCCTAGTAAACAGATAACAGTAAAAGTGTGCCTGTGGTATAAAAAATGTCTTAAATATAGGACGCCAGCAAACTGCCAAAACGGTTGTAAATACAACAGAGATACGGATCTGGAAATGTGCACTTGTTCGTTATGGTTTTTGTTCCAGTTTTCAACTACCACTGGTGCTGCAGCTGATGGTGATGATGCTGCTGCTGCTCCTACTCTTTCTGCTGGTACTGCTGCTGTCACTGCTGCTTCTGCTGTTACTAATGTTGCTGCTGTTGCCACTGCTACAACTACTACTACTACGACGACCACCAAGAGATCTTTATCCAAGAAGGCTAGGTGTAGATCTTTCCTACCATGAGATCAGGGGTGTAGCTGAAAGGCAGCAGTAAGAAGGAGCCAAGGACAAGCAGTAAAAAGGCTGCAGAAAGAGTCAGGAGCCCAGAAGAGGGAGCAAAGGAGGTCAGGGCAGAAAGTGGATACGAAATTAGATGACAGAGCATTGTAAGAAAGCAGGAAAGGATATGAAAGGAGAAAATTTTAGAGAAGAACATTTTCCATCGCTATAAATATACCAAGGACCTATTATATGAGAGGCGAACATCTTAACCTCTAAGCCACAAGAGCC
>NW_004798252.1:77814-79769 GCF_000002075.1 Aplysia californica | reverse complement strand
ACCCCCCCCCCCCCCCCAACCAGGAGGAGAGAAAAAGACGATAGATTTTATTATAGGAAAGAAACGATGAAATCTAATACGGGGTGCCCACTACGGGTCGGGCCGATCTCGCCTAAAAAACAGACGTGTTTGTTTTCAGTTTCAGGCGTCCGTGTCGGGCGATCGGGCCGATCCAGCTGTAGTGGGCACCCCATATAACTATGAACACTGCGTATACTCTTGAAAAATGATAGTCTGTGCAACTTCTCCTTTTGGGCGTCCTTACGGGTGGTGGGGCGGGGGTTTCCTGACCTCTGTAAGGACACAGATTAACGGGATACTTAAGAACTTGCAAGTCACACCATAACCCCAACAGATTATGAAAGAGTGAAACACTTGAGTGAACTATCGCCGACTATCTTTTAAATGTTTTATATCTCCTCGACAGCCCAAAACATGTTTCCTTTCCGAACTGTGCACCGGTGATTATTTTTCCGCGCGCTCCTTTTTTTTTCTCTTCGTGTTTTGCTCCTTTCGTTTTTCACGAAGTTTTTAATTCGCAATTTGAATCACTCATTGTCATGTGTTCCACAGGAGTAGCGCACTGAATAAACATTTCACGAACGACTTGAATTTGCGGATTTCTTTTTCAAAAATAGTGAAAATCACAAATTGAAAAAAAAAAGAAAAAAATAATCTCAGTATACAGAATGCTAGTTACACGTGCTAACGCGTTATTCGGAAGAAGTGTTTGTGAACATGTGCCTGAGACGTGATTACCACTGAAACAGAGGGTGAACGTCCACCTTCGAAAGAGAAAGTCTTAAGGTATTCTTCTATTCCTGCAAGTCTTAGTGTATCTAAAGACATCCCAGCTTTATTTATGCATGGACTGATGCATCGAAGATTTAAAGAACATTGAAGGAAAAAAACATCATCAGAAAAGTGTCGCTTTTAAGGACAAGCGGGCGTACCCAGATTTCGGGGGTCTCCAGAAATCTTGACCTACACCAAAAGTGGGAATTGCCCTACCTTTAGGAGAAGTTTGGTTTCATTGGTGTGTATATTTGTTTTGTTGTAGAGAAAACTCTCCGTGTCTTTTAAAGAAACTGCAGACTTTTGAAAGTTTTTTAATGGGCTAACCGAAAATATGGCCAACACCTCAAGTGAAGAGTTTACTGCATGTCGCGTGTGATATTCTTATATCAGGTAAGGGGTTTTTTTCAAACTTTTTCTGTACTGTATCAGTTTTCACTTGAGTACTGTTTCACATAAAAGTACCAATCCGTTTGGTAGAAAATGCTTAAAATGTAATACTCACATGGATAGGCCAGACAACTTAACCCAATGATAAAGAGTTGTCAAGCTTGGTGGGTCAGCCCACTGTACAGGGGATAGACCATTAAAGTATATCATTTCAATACAGGAATAGTCCAGATAGAAAGGTATGGCTTATTTTAGATGGGATAGCCCATTTCAGTTTTTGGGACACCTGAATAGAGAGTCTTGAACATCTAGCTCTCACTGGCAAAATTGAGGGCAAGCGAGGCAGGGGTAGACCCAGAACAACATACTTAGGGAACCTAAACGAATGGGTAACAGGGAAAGATCAGGGAAACATATCTTTTTTTAGAGCATCCGAGCAAAGGAATGAATGGAAAACCATGATCGCCGATGTCTGTCGCAGATCTGGCACTGGATGATGATGAGCCCATGTCGCCCCCCTGATTTGCTTCAAAAACGTTTTCTGCATATCTGCAAAACTGAGCCAACCTAACTTTTTAGTCTAATTTATTTTTATCGAGTAAATAATAATTGTCAGTAGATTATACGTATTTGGGCAGACAAGGTCATAACTTACTTATGGGCAAAACCACTGAAGAATTCATTTTAATAAAATACGCAGAGATAGATCTCATGGATCCAAAACGTTACCTTCGATTTTCTCAAAAAAGTATTTTTCAGGATACCCTCCC
>NW_004798252.1:75862-77086 GCF_000002075.1 Aplysia californica | reverse complement strand
TTACTCTCTTGTAACACCTCTTATCTTCATGCGCTCATATGACCTTATGCAGTTGCGAGCGCCGTAAAACCTCTACTAAAACTAAAATGCTAAATTCCCCTTGCAGAATTGAACTCATTTATATGGAACAGCAAAGGTGGGAAATCGTTACATCTTAGATTAGTGTTAGTAAGAGTTTTACCGTACTTGCAACACAATAAGGTCCTATAAGTGCCAAAGATTAGAAGTGTTACAAGAGAGTAACAAACATAAACAAGAAGGAGGGGAGATAAGGACGATAGACTTTTGATAGGAAAGAAGAAGCAAACCACACCAGAGCACCCACCAACCATCCACTGATATCTTTTGTGTGCGACAGAGTAGAACCTGGCCGCTACACCACAGACGCTGGTGTTTTTCAGTGATGATGATGATGATGATGATGATGATGATGATGATGATGATGATGATGATGATGATGATGATGATGATGGGAGGCGGTAGAGGTGGTGGTGGTGACGTTGATGGTGGTGGTGGTGGTGGTGTGATAGTGGTGACGTTGGTGATGGTGGTGGATGTGGGGGTAATGGAGGTGGTGGTGATGGTGGTGGTGGTGATGATGACGATGACAGTGGTGTTCTTATATTAATTATCAACACACAGAGCGGGGACAAACGAGCTCATCCACTGTCCGAACACACCAAGTCTGTCAACTTTTAGTTTTGATAAGAGTTTTACGGCACTTACAACACAATATAAGGTCATATAAGTGCCGAAAATTAGAGGTGTTACAAGAGAGTATCAAACATAAAAAAAAAGGAGGAGAGACCAGGACGACAGATATTTCATCGGAAAGAAGAAGCAAACCAAACCAGAGCACCCGCCAACCACCCATAGTCTGTCAACTGTAAGTGAAACCGCTCGTGAAATTGTTATACAACACGGCTGGTATGTCAATGCGTCATGGTATAGGCTCACGTGACTCTGTGGCCATGGTATAGGCTCACGTGACTCTGTGGTACGTGACATCATGGTGTTATTAAACCAACTTTGAATATACATGTATAGAATAGTATATTATACTCTGAAACAGAACGTGTTTGGAGCGGGAGAAATGGCTTAGGGTTTCAGATCACATTGTAAGGACAATGCGCGCGTACATAGATCACAGATAAGTATAGGGTGGATACAATATAGAAACAGAGAGAGAGAGAGAGAGAGAGAGTGAGAGAGAGACTGTGTGTG
>NW_004798252.1:73589-75356 GCF_000002075.1 Aplysia californica | reverse complement strand
ACACCTGGCCTTCTCGGACAAGGCAGAAAAACTGTTTTGATCGTGCCTGTGAGGTCTAAGCTGGGCAGAGTGAGACACAACATCCCACCAGACAGATAAGGGGCAAGAGAAAATCATTTCTCCTCTTGGAAATCGAACACATGTCTTCTGAATACAGCACAGAAGAGTCTGGCCATTATACAATAGATGCCGGTCTTAAATTACCTGAAATATGTCTCCCATAACTTTTAGTTTAGTTTTAATAAAGGTTTTACGGCGCTCGCAACAGCATAAGGCCATATGAGAACCTGAAGATTAAGGTGTTACAAGAGAATAACAAACATAAAAATGAAGAAGGGGGGATAAGGACGATAGGTGTTTGATAGGGAAGAAGAAGCAAACCACACCAGAGCACCCGCCAACCACCAACAGATGAGGTTCTTGAGAACATAATTTCCCCTCTTGGAAATCGAACACATGTCTTCTGAAGGCAACAGAGAAGAGTCTGGCCTTTATAAACAGATGCCGATCTTAAATTACCTGAAATATATCTCCTAGAACTTTAATCTTCGATAAGAATATTTTGTTAAAATCTCTTACTTACCCCTTCAGATATCCAGCGAGAAGGTCTCGAAACAGAAATCCCACAATGATTCAAAGCACAAGAAACAACCCTGGGGCGAACAGGTCGTTCATTCTACAATGAAACACATTTTCCAACGCGGAAGAATACACACAGAGGTACGCGAGAAAAAACTCATACACTGACACACACGTGCTCATTTATGTTAATATTATTATGACCAGGGAGTGAGCAATCATGCTAATTTTACTACCCGCCACGTCCCCCCAACAGTCATGTGTAAGCAAGCAAAGATGGGAGCGACATGACGGCTGCGCCGTGTAGGGTTTCAAACGTAACGAGTGACCCGTGGGTTACAGAGAGATGGAAATGCAAATGGCCACCTGATCCTTATATGAATTCGATAAGCAGAATATCAATGGTAACGTATGGTTTGGGCTTAACGAATCTACAACAGGAATATAGTAGTTATTATTAAAAAGGCGGGGACTCCGAACGTAACGTCCATACTGGAAATTGTGGGTGGTTGGCGGGTGTTCTCGTGTGGTTTTCTCCCTCTTTCCTATCAAACATCTATCATCCTGATCTCTCCTCTTTTTTCTTTGTGTTTGTTACTTTCTTGTGACACCTCTAATCTTCTGCAGGCACCCATATGACCTCATTGCGTTGCAAGTGCCGTAAAACTTTTACGAAAACTAAAAATACCGGAATTTATAACTGACAGCTAGTGATACTGGATAAACCAACGTGTCCACACGGGAACTGAACCCGTGACTTCTGCTTGAAACGGCACAGAACCTAGCCATTGCACCCTACACGCCTGTCCTTTAAAAAGTACGGTCATATTATAACGCCACACTAGACGGTCCAACCAGTGATATGGTACTGGGGTTTGTTTGTTTTTTTTTTAGTAGAGGTTTGAAATGGTGAAATGGTATGAGTTTAACACCCCTATCAACACTATTAGGTTATTTAAGAGGCGGGACCTCGTAGTTTAACGTTCGTCTCCGATAGGACCGAGCCAAGTGGGAAGTTCGTGTAAAGTGTCTTTCCCAAGGACACGACGTCGGACCGAGCTGAGGCTCGAACCCCCGAACCCGCAATCATACGATTACGAGTTCGGTTAGTAGAGGTTTTACGGCACTCGCAACTGCATAAGGTCATATGAGCGCTAGAAGATTAGAGGTGTGACAAGAGAGTAACAA
>NW_004798252.1:69595-71417 GCF_000002075.1 Aplysia californica | reverse complement strand
GATAGATAGATAGATAGATAGATAGATAGATAGATAGATAGATAGATAGATAGATGTGTTTATGTTTGTGTGCGGGTGTGTATGTGTGTGTGTGTGTGTGTGTGTGTGTGTGAGTGTGTCTGTGTGTGTGTGTGTGTGAGTGTGTCTGTGTGTGTGTGTGCGTTGATGTGTGACTGGGCCTGTGTGCCGGGACAAGGGTTAGGTGGGGTGGGGCCCCGAGGAGCAAGTAGTGTATGCAAAGTCACCGAAGCAGAACGATCCAAGTCTGGTTTATTTGAATTTTTGTTTTACCCTCCATTCTCAACTTCTTAAGGTGCAGTAATCCGATAGTTGGCGTCACCCGATCATGATGAATGAATATTAATAGCAGTTGCCGGGTGCCTTTTTCGTGTCCAACATCTATTATTATAACATTTGGTCGCTTTTAAGAACAAGCGGGCTAACCCGGATTTCGGGGGTTCCAGAAATCTTGACCTACACCAAAAGTGGGCAATGCCCAACCTATAGGAACAGCTTGGTTCCATTAGTGTGTATATTTGTTTTAGTTATAGAGAAAACGCTCCTTGTTTTTAAAGAAACTGAATAAGGGGCAAAACTTTACCTTCAATTTTCTCAAAACAGCATTTTTCGAGATAGCCCCCTTGTGCTTAAAAGCGACCATATATGAATTTCTAATTATTATACTTTTTCATTTACTATTCAGAGTTCAACCTGGTTGGATGGATGGATGGAGTCAAAGAAGCCCTTCAACAAAATAACACAATATACATACATGTACATCTACAACAGAAGCAATCACCTGGCCCTTGGCCGAACATCTCACCTCCCCTACAAGAGGAAGGAAAAAGTAACTATAGTGCGGTCAAAAAAGCATGGCGCAGCTTATTGTGAAATATCTCCTTACCTATCCAACATAGATTCTCCAACTTTCGCACAATGACTTATAACAATTTGTCTTAACAGGTGAATATTTTTTCAAACTCCTGCACACCGTATTCTAGAAAATTTCTTACTAAATACTAATTTTAAAAATCCCATTCCATGGTTTCTACAGATTTTAAGAAGTTTACAGCTCCGGCAATATCGCTTTTAAAAGCAAGTCTGTAATGTTTTGTTTAAACGCAATAGCATGCTTATATTGAGCGTATGTTTAGGGAACCTTTAGTGCAAAAAAAAATGGGTTCACTATAAAAATATTTTTGTAAGAAGTTTTGCCACTAAAAAGTGTCACTGGGGAGCTATGGCGTAGGCCATATTATATGTGTATGCAAAATGTGTGTAAGAAGCGGGAAGTGCTGAGAACAATCACATTTTCTGCGAGATGGAGATTTATAATATTTTATATAAATTTATGAAGAACAAGTTTTTTAAACGAGCCTCAAAATTGTTGTGGAATAATATGGTTATGTTAAGACAAATCGAAACAAACTGCTGTGCAAAGTATGGGTGACATTGATTCTCCTGTTAAAGAGATATTTGAGGATAAGTTGCGCAACGAATTTTTGACTGCGCTATAAAGAGTAAGTCAGAGTTCAATTCTTGACACCCAATAGGTCAATTGGGATGCTGAGAACTGGGTCACCCGCGAGCTGAGAGAAAGAAAGCAATCCTAGCTGAAGTGTGGACAGGATGGGGAAACTTTCTCAAGCGGATTCGAACCTCGAACTTCCGCATGCAGGTAAAGCCCGAGACAAGTTTGTTTGCTGTGACTCGGCAAACCATCCTGCTGAGCCAGAAGGCATATTTGAAAAGCAAACAAAGACCTTGCACCAGTAGGACACAGCGTTTGTTTGTTTGTTTGTTTCTTTGTTCGTTTGGTGCC
>NW_004798252.1:65935-67595 GCF_000002075.1 Aplysia californica | reverse complement strand
CATACAAACACCAATTTTCGCGTTTGTGTGACTGTGGGTATATTTAAAGACAGGGGGAATTGATTGTTTGAGTAAAGTGAAGCAAATCGACACTATAAAGATCATTCAGTGCTCGAAAAAGGGGACTCGAACCAGGGCCATACGCCCTGTAGTCCATTGCCATAACAACTGAGTTTTAGCTTTTAGTTTTAGTAGAGGTTTTACGGCGCTCGCAACTGCATAAGGTCATATGAGCACCCGAAGATAAGAGGTGTTACAAGAGAGTAACAAACATAAAAAAAGAAGAAGGGGAGATAAGGACGATAGTTGTTTGATAGGAAAGAAGAAGCAAACCACACCAGAGCACCCGCTAACCACCCACTATTTAAAGAGAGGGGGAATCGTTTGTTTGTTTGTTTGTTTGTTTGTTTGTTTGAGTGAAGAGAAGCATATGGACTCTATAATAAAGGTCATTTAGAGCTAGGGAAAAGGGACTCGAACCAGAGCCATCCGCTCTGTAGTCCTATCATGATAACAACTGAGCTGCCGGTGCAGAAAAAGGTAACAAAAAGAAAAGGATGTTGGGCCTATGTGGCGCCATCTAGCCACTTGTAAAGATAAGGCAAAACATGACTATGAAGATTTTAAAAAAGGGAATGAATGAAAGGGAGGCAAGCAGAAGAAAACAGAAAAGGGTTACAGACAACTAATGATTTTCACGATACATTACCCTGGAACATGTTGAAGCAAAGAGCACTAGATCTAGATCTACTTGTTTTTTGTTTTTGTAAAGTGTTTTACGGCGCTCGCAACTGCATAAGGTCATATGAGCGCGCGGGACACACCTAATATTTTCCGTTGGGTGGAAATTTTGAATTTTGCCCGGGTGGCGGCTGAAGCAAACTCTTATCGATTTTAGACCATAAAGGGATCTTTAACGTGCGCAACTTGTACACGGGCCCTCCGAGATTTTGTCGCCCTTGTCCGAGAAGGCTAGGTGTAGATCTTTCCTACCAGAAGATCATGGTACTGTATGGCTGAAAGGCAGCAGTAAGAAGAAGCGAAGGAGTAGCAGTAGAAAGGCTGCAGAAAGAATCAGGAGCCCAGAGGAAGGGGCAAATGAGGCGAAGGGGTGGGGGCAGAAAGAGGAGACGAAAGCAGACAACAGAATAGTGCTAGAGAGCAGGAAATGAGGTGAAAGGAGACAAATTTAGAGAAGAAAATGTTTCGGTCGCTACCCGGATTCGAACCCGGGACCTTTGAATGAGAGGCCAACACCTTAACCTCTAGGCCACGAGAGCCCCCTCTAGATCTACGAGATGTTTAGTTAAGTTTAGTTTGGTAAGAGTTTTACGGCGCTCGCAAACATATTAGCGTACGAAACACACGTTGGTTGCATTCACAACAATTCACAGCTCGGCTTGGCTTAGGTTAGTATTTCGATTAAACAATTCACAGCACAGTTTGGTTAAGGTCAGTATTTCGATTAAACAATTCACAGCACGGTTTGGTTAAGGTCAGTATTTCGATTAAACAATTCACAGCACGGTTTGGTTAAGGTCAGTATTTCGATGAAACAATTCACAGCATGGTTTGGTTAAGGTCAGTATTTCGATGAAACAATTCACAGCATGGTTTGGTTAAGGTCAGTATTTCGATTAAACAATTCACAGCACGGTTT
>NW_004798252.1:63756-65189 GCF_000002075.1 Aplysia californica | reverse complement strand
AACCAAGGACGAATGGAAAAATAAAGTGCTATGGTAAAGGCAAAGGTAGAGGACGGACCAATGCAGAGGAGGTAAGTTTCGATCAACTTGTGAATGTAATTCTGGTTATCTCCCTTTGTCGAAAAACATACCATCTGACATTAGGTAAGGATTGTTTTCTTGTTTGTTGGTTTGTTTGTTTGCTTGCTTGTTTGTTTGTTTGTTCAAGCAGAAGAATTGAGATCTTTAGAATTTATGTCAATGCTTTTACGCCTGCATAAGGAACGAGACCATACGCCTACAAACCGGAATACCACCAGTAATACATTTCATAGAGCGTCAAAGAGTCAAATTATGGTTCGGACATCTAACCAGAATGCACCCCCCCAGAAACAACTAACAGCTAGAGCTTACCACTCGTGAATCCGTCTTCAAATCAGGAGAAAGACCAAGAAAGACCAAGAAAGACCTGATGTATGGGATTAAAAAGGTCCTGGAGTAACATAACATATCTATCACAGACGCTACACACCTTGCACAGGACCGAAACTTGCAATTCCTCTCGACATCCTAAGGATACCAGATGAAGGAAAAAGTCAAAAGTAAAGTTAAATAAGTTGTTGCGCCTCTACGGGCACAGTTTAGGTCATTCAGGAGGCGGGCTGCCAGGGTTATCCGTGCTGAGAAGGGCACAGTTTGAACTGCTTCCCAGCAGAAAGATCGAGATACTCGATAAAAAGTCTGCCCACACAAGACTCAAACTCGGGTGTTTTGCGTAGGACGTCGAAGCGCCGTTGATGAAAGGACAAAACGGTGGGGTTTTAGTTTAAGCTTTAGTAGAGGTTTTACGGTGCTCGCAACTGCATAAGGTCAAAAATAATAAATGAGCTCCAGAAGATTAGAGGTGTTACAAGAAAGTAACAAACATAAAAAAGAAGGAGGGGAGATAAGGACGATAGATGTTTGATAGGAAAGAAGAAGCAAACCACACCAGAGCACCCTCCAACCACCCACAGATATAAACGGATCAGACAGAAATGCGGGGATATAATACATAGATTTAAACAGAGAGAGACAGACACAGAGTGACAGAGTATGTGGAAGAGAGAGAGAGAGAGAGAGAGAGAGAGAGAGAGAGACAGAGACAGAGACAGAGAGACACACACACACACAGACAGACAGACAGACGGGGGAGGGGGGGGGCAAGCATGACAAACAAAAAGGGAGGTTGGAACGATAGGGTCAAAGGGGGCAGACAGCTAATCCAACTTGCAACTCACTAAAGTCGGTCAAAAGTCAGGAAAGTCCGCGCACCTCTATTACTATTACCCAGTTGAATTTTTGTCCGTTTTGTAAGCGTGCAAACAAAAATAGGCTACACAAAGAAGATAATTGAGGGATGAAAAAAAAACCAAACTGTAGTCAACCAAAAAAAAAAGGCAAAACAAAACTCC
>NW_004798252.1:59911-61584 GCF_000002075.1 Aplysia californica | reverse complement strand
GGGGGAGGGGGTGGAGGTAACAAGGAGGATGCAAAGGCGAATAGAAACGAAGGAGAGCATAAAAATGCATTGCAGAGAGTGGAGAAAAACAAAACATATATGACCGACTTCTTACATAAAACACGGTCTTTAACCCTTTCACTTTACTCCAGCAGATCTGCTTCCAGTAAGTAGTGATCGTAATTCAGGATTTGTGGTAGCTTTATATATATATATGAATTCAGATAGGGTTTTTTTGGCGTTTAGATAACCACCATTAAAGAGTTAATATTTTATGTTCATGTGCGGGTGGTTGGAGGGTGCAATCGGGGGTTCTTTTTGTTGCCCTTCCTCCTGTCTGTCTGTCTGTCTGTCTGTCTGTCTGTCAGTCTGTCTGTCTGTCTGTCTGTGTGTCTTGCTTTCTTCCGGCACTAAAAAGGAAATTACTGTGATGACGTGCTTATGCTTACTCAAATCTTCACAGTTCAATTAAAAAAGAACAAATTAAATTTTACTAGACAAAAGAGAGGCTGCAGGTTGGGGGTGGGGTGGGGTGCGGTGGAGTGCGGTGGGTTGGTGGAAGGAGACGCATGTAACACTGAACACCCTTTTGTTATAACGTATTCAAGAACCGTCAACTGCTGGCTTTTTTTTTAACTGCATGTACATCAAGGAGCTTAGATAGAACTACTGTAAACTCCTTAATGTACATGTACTTCCAAGATTCAAGTGTCCCCTTCATTGGTATGTGATCACTAAGAATCGTTCATTTAATAAAAATATTTTCCCCCGGATACCTGAATTCTCTGTGTCTTTACTTCATATGCTTCGATTTTGAAAGTATACTTTGAAGTTCATTTTCAAGACTTTAAAAAAAAACCAAAATCACACAGGGCATCAGGTTCCCAAAACCATTTGAAGTTGTTCACTGCTGTCTGTACGCATCATATTATAACGATACTCACTAGTGTTCTCTCAAATTGGGTCACTGCCATTTCTTCCACTGGTTTATTGAGTACGGCTTTGTTTTAAAAGATAACTGGGCAATTTGTGCTGTTCCTTTTTCTTTATTGGAGAAAATACGTTATGGCTTTTTTTAAAATCTCTGAAGTTGGTTGGCGGGTGCTCTGGTTTGGTTTGCTACTTCTTTCCTATCAAACAACTATCGTCCTTATCTCCCACCTTCTTTTTCACGTTTGTTATTCTCTTTTAACATTCTAATCTTCGGCACTTATATGACCTTATTGTGTTGCAAGTGCCGTAAAACTCATTCTTTAAAAAAATCTCTGCAATTAACCATAAAAATGTTATATCTTGTCTATACAGGTATAAATGGTAACGCCTCAGTAGTGCAGGGGTTAATCTCCATCCTAATTTTTTCCTCCTCAGCTTCTTGTATCCTTTCGTTCGTACTCTTGACTGACTGACTGACTGACTGAACTACATGTACTTATCATTTTGAGAGCTGTGGAGTGTGGGTTTTTCAACAAGCGATAAAACTGGTACTAGAGAGAGTTCTTGTTTTTCTTTCTGTTTTAGTAATGGTGTTATCTTTCTACAAAGGCAAGAAAAGTAAGGGAACGACAGGACAGCTCTTAATTTGTCAAATCATCGTAATCGTCATAACCAAAAGTTTTTCTTTGAACATGTAAAATTTTAGCTTTATGAAAAGACGTGTATATATATATATATAC
>NW_004798252.1:50247-58510 GCF_000002075.1 Aplysia californica | reverse complement strand
GGGGCATCGCCATGTTCTGTTGCACTGTAGAATTGTAAATTTGCTGATTCATCGTGGCATGCTCATAACTGTGCCGGAATTGCAACAGGGAACTACTGCTTTTTCTTTGCTCATCCTTACTATCGTCATTCCTTCTACTTCTTTTGTATATATTTATGTTTGTCACTCTCTTGTGACTCGCTATTTCCGGGGAGCTTTGATAGTCGAAGCAGACTTTGTGCTGTTGATGAAGCTAGAGAGGTGAGCAGAGTAAGTCTGATTCCCTGTAAGGACTTCTCTGATGACACCCACCCCTTTGTGCTCATATAACCTTAGGCAGTCGCGAGCGCCGTAAAACCTCTACTATAACAAACAAAAACTGACAAGTTACAACGCTGTCGTGGAAGATCTGAGCTGTTTTACTCGTTGACTGGGGGAGAAACTGGGCAATAAATGGTCGCTTTTAAGGACAAGCGAGCTAACCCAGATTTCGGGGGTTTCCAGAAATCTTGACCTACACCAAAAGTGAGCATTGCTCTACCTATAGGAGAAGTTTGGTTTCATTGGTGCGTATATTTGTTTGGTTTGCTCTCCTTGTCTTTTAAAGAAATTGATCAAGGGGCAAAAGCTTTACCTTCGATTTTCTCAAAACAGCATTTTTCGGGATAGCCCCCTTCTGCTTAAAAGCGACCAAATAATCACTTCAAATTAAAAAACAGCTTGCACTGCTATGTTTATTTTCCAATGCTTCACATAGATGAGATACCGTATCCAAATACACATCTCAATGATCTCAATCTCAGTGGATTCATTACACGGTCGAGAAGGTAATTTTCCCACTATACGAGCAGTACACACTGATATACATTATGTATCCAAGTCATTTGGCGTTGGGGGGTTTTTACACTCCCGGAAGGCCAGAAACTTAATTATGCAAAACAGTACGCCTGGCAAATTTATCCATTTCATTCTGTATGCATGCAGATGTGACAGAGCACAGGTGCAGATGTGACAGAGCACATGTTGAACGGATTCGAGCGAGAGGCTTACAAACTGTAGGATTAACACCTCATTCAAGACCACACTACTCTAGCATATTTTATCATAAAATGTATTAAAAGTTTCTTTCACCATAAGTAGGCTACTATTGCACTGGTAAGACCACTTATAGCTCATTATATCAGCGAGAACGAAATTGAGCAGCATGATAATTATCAATAATAAGCTCCTTCCTTTGCACAATACATGTCGGCGCCTGACTAACTATAAATAAATAATCATGTGTGCACAAGACTGGGAACCCGGAGGTGAGCGCGAAATGACCTGGTACAGTTTTCTAGCGCTCACGATAACACAGAGAAAGGGTGGAACACACGCACGCGCACACACACACACACACACACACACACACACACACACACACACACGAGACCTCGGACCTCAACGCCCACCAGCTTCCATACTGAAAAAGCAAAGTAAAATAAGTGGAGAGTCTCTCCAGAGTCCAATATGAACAAAGGCTATGTCAATATTCTGATCATTCACTTCTCTCTCTCTCTCTCTCTCTCTCTCTCTCTCTCTCTCTCTCTCTCTCTCTCTCTCTCTATGTCAATATTCATTCACTTTGCTCTCTCTCTCTCTCTCTCTCTCTCTCTCTCTCTCTCTCTCTCTCTCTCTCTCTCTATGCAAATATTCAGTCACTTTGCTCTCTCTCTCTCTCTCTCTCTCTCTCTCTCTCTCTCTCTCTCTCTCTCTCTCCATGTCTATATTCATTCACTTTCCTCTCTCTCTCTCTCTCTCTCTCTCTCTCTCTCTCTCTCTCTCTCTCTCTCTCTCCGTATGTTTTTGTAGTACTTTGTATGTTTTGTGTTGTGCGTGTGTGTGTGTGCGTGTGTGTGTGTGTGTGTGTGTGTGTGTGTGTGTGTGTGTGTGTGTGTGTGTGTGTGTGTGTCTTTCTGTCTGGAAAGGGGGGGGGGGGGAAATTAAAGAGTGTGCTGGTGAATCAATTGTGCGCGCTCCGAAGCAGCATGCTACATCTGAGTTTATGAACATTTAATTTTTAAATGATTAATAAATGAAAGCGTACTAATGATTGTCGGTGATGTGGTGTGTACCAGAGCCTATGATTGTCGTTGATGTGGTGTGAACCAGAGTCTATGATTGTCGTTGATGTGGTGTGAACCAGAGTCTATGATTGTCGTTGATGTGGTGTGAACCTGAGCCTAAGATTGTCGGTGATGTAGTGTGTACCTGAGCCTAAGATTGTCGGTGATGTAGTGTGAACCTGAGCCTAAGATTGTCGGTGATGTAGTGTGTACCTGAGCCTATGATTGTCGGTGATGTAGTGTGTGCCTGAGCCTATGATTGACGTTGTTGTAGTGTGTACCTGAGCCTAAGATTGTCGTTGTTGTAGTGTGTACCTGAGCCTATGATTGTCACTGATTTGGTGTGTGCCAAAGCCTATGATTGTCACTGATGTGGTGTGTGCCAAAGCCTATGATTGTCACTGATGTGGTGTGTGCCAAAGCCCCTCTCTTTCGTGCAGGCCTACGTACATGTACCTTACGTGTCATAAATGAATCTAGCCACAACAAGACGAACTCTACCCCCTCTGACATTTACGATTGTTGTCTCCGGCTCGGGGGAAATGTCAAAGGAAAGAAAAGACAAAAAAACAAACACAACTGAGCAGCAGGGCACTCCTCATCTCCAACAATAACGCGCGTACCAACTTGTTGTGCAAAAAGGGAGAGTTGGTTTGTTATCGTCGGTGGCCTAGTGGTTAGGCTCTCGGACTCGCAACCGTAAGGTCGTGGGTTCGAATCCCGTCAAGGGCCCGACGTTGTGTCCTTGGGAAAGGCACTTTACACGAATTTTCCTCACTTCACCCAGGTGGGAATGGGTACCCGGCTATAGACAGCGAAAGATCTTGTCAGGTTGTTAGTGTTTGAGCGCTTAATCGGCTGCTCGCACTGTATGCTTCCCGGGAAGCTGAGAATGTTTCGGAGTGTTCTATGGTCTGCTGGGGTAATAATATAGTGTAAAGCGCATAGAGCCTGCTGTTGAGCGGGGATATGCGCTATACAAATGCTATCTATTATTATTATTATTATTATTATCGTATTTCTAATCTTAAGGGAGAGGGAAAGACTTAATCTCGGTTTAGAGCCTAGCGTTATAATAACTAAAGAAAATCGTCTAAAAACAAACAAGTATTTTATCATGCTTGACTCCAGGAGTGTCTCTCAAACATCACAACGTGGGGAAAAATATGCTGAGATTATATCCCATAGTAGTTGGTGATAGCTGTGTCGCCTCACGGCAAGCAGCTGATCTTGTCCGATAACTCTAGACTGGTGTCAGTTTAAGATAGATGAAGATGTGGGTTAAACTTAGTAGAGGATTAGTTTATTTTTTCGAAGTGACTATTTCTCCGAACGTTCGGAGAAATAGTGCCGATCTTTATTTCTCCGAACGGTTTTCGGCTTCCGGTCTCGTGATTTTTTGCCTATTTATTGCGAGAGTTCGGCGCCAACTTTCATTCTGCCTCTGGTCTGGGAAGGAACACGTACCGCATGGCAAGCCCGCCTACAGACAACCTTCAGTAACACCCACCACACACCCACCATCATCATGCACATGTACACACACTAACTAAACATAACTAGTGGGCAACTTTTGAACGTATGACGAGCTGAACTGTGGATGGAGAGACAGTGTGAGTGAAAGAGCGGGTGAAAGGAAGAATGTGCGAGTGTATCCACAGGCGACAGCAACTACAAGACGACGACACTGACCACCCCTGGCCTGGTCCACAGCTCACGAACAAAAGGAATGCAGCTCAGGCGGTGTTTTGCCTATATTAGTGTCCATGGTTCGCAGGGAACAAGTGAGATTTTCTTTGTGTGTGCCTGGAGGGATGGGGTGGGGTATGAAAGTCATGCGGACGGGGATGAGCCGCGGGAGAGAACACGGGAATTGAATGAAAGAGTGAAACTGAAAGAGACGAATGACTCATGAGTCCTGGAGTGAATGGATCATGTGTTTCTATTTTTGTATACTTTGAACTGTTACTGAATAAAGGCTGAAATAAAGCCCGAAAAACAAACAAACACACACACTCCTCACTCTCCACTTACTACCACACACAGACACACTCAAACACACATACACACACACACACACACACACACACACACACACATACACACAGGAGCAAATTTTTGGGTCTATATCTATTTCAATTTTCAACAGCTAGTCTAGATGAGATTTTTAGATGAGTGTAAAAACGTGAAAAAGAAAGGTTTCACAACAGAAAGAAATCAAAATTAGAACAGCCCATAAACAACAACAAACATTAACAAATAAGGGCGTGTGTCCACCTGTCCGAAGAAGATTGGCAGTTTTAACCCTAAATGTGCGTAATTTTTAAAAAAGTACAGGATATTACATGTAAATTATGGAATCACACATATTAAGGGGCTTGCCAGTGTCAGTACATTGGTCGCAGCAGTGACAAACGCAGATGCCAGTTCTATGTGTCGTTATCAATAACCCTCCGTAGATCTAGATCTAGACAGCACACGAGTGAACACAACACATTACGTTTAAAAGCAGCACCTTTCATAGGCAACACGTCATATCTATAGCGAAAAACTGTTTGGAATTGTAGCATTTCTTTATATAAATATTTACGGCGGACATTTTTTGGACCGATTGAACCATATTGTAAACGAACAATCTTTGGTAGGCCCATACTATAATTATAGATCTATATAATATCCGAAATTTGGGGGAAAGGATGATATTTCAGAGTGTTCGGAGAAATAGTGCCCAGCTTTATTTTCCTGAATGTTCGGAGAAATAGTGAACAGCTTTATTTTCCCGAACGTTCGGAGAAATAGTGCCGGCCTTATTTTTTTTAGTTTAAGTAAGTGTTTTGCGGCACTTGCAACACAATAAGGTCATTATAAGTGCTGAAGATTTTATATGAGTTACTTGTATAGAGAGTAAACAAACACAAAAAGAAGGAGAGATTTAAGGACGATAGATGTTTGATAGAGGAAAGAAGGAGCAAACCACACCAGAGCACCCGCCAACCACCCACTGAGGATTAGTTTGAATCTCCAAAGAGAAATCTACCCTAATCTTAAACTTTACACAATATCCTCTAGCAGTGGTCCCCATGTATCAAAAGACTTACCACGGATAAAATTACTTCATTTAAAATCAAGATTGGAAGGGACTTTGAACTTTTACAGGACTAAAAAGACCCAGATGACAGTGAAGTTTGAGAGTGAACTGACATTGTTAAAAAAGAAAAGATAGAAAACGAAAACTAATAACTCCTAAAAATGAAGGCGGATTCCTCTTTGCTCTTAGCACGCAATGGAAGAAACAATTCACAAACGTTGAGTCTCCAACTACGAGCCAAGCCGTCGTAGTGTAGGAAGTAAATAAATGATCATTACAAAGGCTAGTAAAATGTACTCGAATTCTAAAATCTCCCGACACGCATATAATTTTCCTTCCTGTGACGTCGTAATCTGGTGCCACTTTATACCAAAATTCAAATATAAGAGAATTCTTAACAATATATATATACACTGTATATATATATATATATATATAGAGAGAGAGAGAGAGAGAGAGAGAGAGAGAGAGAGAGAGAGAGATCTATATAGATACACTCGATCTGAAAGTGTGTCAATTGTGGGGTACTTACCATAAGTTTTCCTAGGTGTACCCTCTTGGGTATCCTGAAACTGCTCATATCCATCGCGTGATTTGGCGTTTCCCATTGTGCTGACACCAAAGTTCAGTGAAAAAAATTGAACAGCAAACTGTTGGAATTGAACTCACCACACACACAAACTCGTCAAATTGGTCACCCTAATTGTAGCACCTCACACAACTTCGCAACTCAATATTCGAACTTCATTCACATTTTGATTCAGAATCAGCAGCCTGGGAATTGTATCAAGAATCCCTCTGAAAATAAAAATGTTTAAAATGAAAAGAATGAAAAAAGAAAACTACTTTTACCAACAACTACTAAAATGAAGGCGGATTCCTCTTTGTTCTAGGCCTAGACACGTGATGGGAGGAACACTTCACAAACGTTGAGTCTCCAACTACGAGCCAAGCCGTCGTTGTGTAGGAAAAGTAAGTAAATGCTGCTTTACTGTAGGCCTAATCAATTTCTTCTTCACCAATCCTCAACACGCGTGACTGTGAGCCGCGTACACGCCAGAGGTGGGTGGTGGGTGGTGTGTGTGGTAGATGGCTCGCCCGCTGGTTATAAGTCCCCTCCTCTCCTCCTGCCTCCTGACTGCTGACTGCTGACTGCACATTCGTGAAACCCCCAGGTCTGAAGTGGGGGGGTTCAAGCAGAGAGTGGTTCAACCGCCCTGCGATCGGCGGCAAAGTCAGCCCGTCCGTGGACAGAAGGTGTTTCACAACATTGGCCACGACTCGACACTCGCACACAACATCGGCGCCGCGAGAACACGTTAGTCTGAATAGTGGTGGATAGCCTAGCCTTGCCAAGGCCTGGAGGAGGGAAGCGAGGGTGGGAGGAGGGGGGGGGGGGTAGCCAGGCGGATTGGCACGTTCGCTACGGTTGAGGGGATTAAAAAGTACTGTGTGTTTTGCAAGACGTGTGTATGTGTGCGTGTGTGTGTATGCATTGACCTGATTCTGCGTTGTATAGTAGACACTCTATACGAACATAATCAGACACTAGCTTAAAAATACGTGATCAGGTCTCTCTCTCTCTCTCTCTCTCTCTCTCTCTCTCTCTCTCTCTCTCTCTCTCTCTCTCTCTCTCTCTCTCTCTCTCTCTTTCTCTGCCTGCCTGCATACCTGCCTGTCTGTCTGTCTGTCTCAATCTCTCCTCTCTCTCTCCCCTCTCTCTCCCCTCTCTCCCTCTCTCCCTCTCTCTCTCTCTCTCTCTCTCTCTCTCTCTCTCTCTCTCTCTTTCTCTCTTCCTCCCTCTCTATCGTTCTCTCCCCTTCCCCCCCTCTCTCTCTCTCTCTCTCTCTCTCTCTCTCCTCTCTCTCTCTCTCTCTCTCTCTCTCTCTCTCTCTCTCTCTCTCTCTCTCTCTCTCTCTCTCTCTCTCTCTCTTTCTTTCTCTCTATTTCTTCATTACAAGTCACACATCAAAAAGCAGCGAAATATGTGTTACCAGGGGCAGGTCTCATCAATCTTATAGTTACACATGACTCCCCAATTGTTGGTTTGGGGCGGTTTTGTGTGTGTGGGGGGGGGGGGGCGTCTCTTTTTTTTGTTGTTGTTTTTTGTATGGAACCTATGTATTAAAATGAAGATGGACTAATTTCACAAAAAAGGTATAATAGGTCTGTTGAAGGACTGCCATTAGCAATTTAAAAATCCTCTCACGGAAGCCTATAACACACCTGAACCTGATTTTATCTTTCAGTTGCGCGAACCCTCAAATGTAGACGGAACAAATTACGAATGTTACAACGTTTTTGTTTTGTTTGTTGTTGTTGTTTTTGTTTTTCAAGGTCAACACGTATGTCCCGTGACAGTTCACAGAAAGGGAATAAAACAAAACAAAACAAATTTAAAAAACGGGGGACCGTGGGAACTGACGTAATGATGACATAGGAAACTCTGAGGTGTCTGGATTTGCCACCTCGTGACTAGAGGTGGGCAAAATCCGGATAATCTACATAAGGATAACCGGATAATTCTCAGTGATACATTAACCGAATTGAGACTCTTAACTCACTTTCCTGACCACTGACCTAAAAAAGATGTCTTTTTAGGTCCGTGTTCCTGACCCGTTTGCCTAAGTGCCTGCACCCATTTATTGTTCAAGTGGTTCTAAAATATTTGCCGAATCGGTTCATAAACATTCTTATTTGCAGGAGAGATGCACTAACATATCCGGATTTTGCTAAAGGGACTCATTGCCCAGCCTTACTCGTGACATACTTCAACAGCACTCAACTAGAAAAGAAACAAGTGAAGAAAGTATTCTGAACAATGTACAAGGCATTGTAGTGCTCTCGTTTCGTTTTAAAGTTAAAGAGATGTCCTTATCTCCTGGCACTACATGAAGTCTTTTCTGGGTTACTAGGATATTGGACACTCGACAAAAATAATTGGAATATCTTCCTTTTCACGTAGCATTTTGTTCTCATCTTTCCTATTCCTTTTTTATTCTCGTCCGACATTCTGTTCTGTCTCTCTCTCTCTCTCTCTCTCTCTCTCTTTCTCTCTCTCTCTCTCTCTCTCTCTCTCTCTCTCTCTCTT
>NW_004798252.1:47471-48537 GCF_000002075.1 Aplysia californica | reverse complement strand
AGCTTAGACACACACGTTACCGGCCCCTTGTCCCCCTCCCCTCTAAGTCATACATCCACACCCCCCCCTACCTTTTTTTACACAAACACACACACTCACATGTATACTGACATACACACACACACATGCAAACTCAGAAAAGAGAGGGAGAGAAGAAAGAAAGAAAGAGACAGAAGGAAAGAAAGAAAGGAACAGAAAGACAGACGGACAGACAGACATGCATACATACATGCAGTCAGACAGACAGACACCACCTCATTTCCAACTACATTGTGTATACACAAAGTATTACCACCATGTACCACACAACCATCACGTGAGGATAAAAACAATACTAATTGGCCTATGACTAATCTGATGTACTTACAACTGTGGGTCACCGGACCACTGATGTCTGCTGCCACACACTCTCTCTCTCTCTCTCTCTCTCTCTCTCTTCTCTCCCCCCCCCCCCCCCCCCCCCCCCCTCTCTTTTACCACGTTTTTTTGGGGAAGGGGGGGGGGGGTCTCGCAAACATATTATACATATCCCCTCACAAATGTTCCGCTCTTCAAAAGGGGAACTTTTAAAAGACTGCTGATAATAAGTACGTGAGTTAAAGTTGTCCAAGACATACACCCATTGCAGAGGAAAAACTGGCCGTCTTACACAGTGTCATCATTAGTTTTAGTAGAGGTTTTTACGGCGCTCGCAACTGCATAAGGTCATATCAGCGCCAGAAGATTAGAGGTGTTACAAGAGAGTAACAAACATAACAACGAAGAAGGGGGGATAAGGACGATAGATGTTTGATAGGAAAGAAGAAGCAGCAAACCACATCAGCAGAGCACCCGCCAGCCACCCACAGGGTCATCATTGTGTTAGAAATACACAAGGGAGGAATTGGAATTGAGAGACCGTTTGTACAGGTAATCGTCTCCTACAGATGGCTGTTAGAACGGGCTCGACTGTGTGTTTTCGTGATCACACACACACACACACACACACACACACACACACACACACACACACACACACACACATCTCACACACATGTACCCCCCTCCCCACAACACAGACACACAT
>NW_004798252.1:39305-45999 GCF_000002075.1 Aplysia californica | reverse complement strand
AAAGGAATGGAGAAAGAAAGGATTGCAAAAGGGGGAAGGGCCAAAAAAAACAAAACCCACACATAGACACGTGACATACAGAAAGTGGATGACTCACCTTCTGTGAACGATTCACCGATGTTGTCGAAATCTTCCTCAAGACGGATCTGGTCATTGTCAAAATCCGACATCCTGGTCCGGTCCTCCAACTGGCTAGCTATGCGCTGTGCAAAGAGTGTGATCAGAGTGTGGTAGACCTCTTTAGTTTTAGTACGGTTTTACGACGCTCTCAACTGCATAAGGTCATATGAGCGCCTGATAGACCTCTATTCTTCGATTATTTTTGTTGTGGCTGTTGCTGTTATTTATTTGCTCGTTTTAATCTAAACACACACGCACAATTTCACAAAGTAATACAAGTATGATTTTAAAAATATTATGGCACTTTGACTTGATCTTCTATGACAGATAGCGCTGTTGTTACTGCAGTTGTTGCTGTCGATGTTATTTTATGATGAGGGAAAAAAAACACCAAATAATTCTGATGGTGGTGATGTTGTTGTTGTTATCGACCACTTTAGCTGTCAACCAGCAGTCTCACGTGTCAAGAATACCACATAATATAAATAATAAAACTTTGACACAGTCATAATATTCTGCCCCACGAAGTTAGTCCTTTAAGTCCTAACATTTGTTTTGGCTCTACTGAGACACCACCAATAACACACCTGAGCCAAAGATTCTCTTCTATACACGGTCTTTGCCTGAACGATACAGGTAAACGAAAACCACCGGCGATTGCCCTCAGGTAATAAAGAGCCAAACACAGTAAACACTGATGTGTTTAGGGGCGTGTTGTCCACGAGTCCACGAGTCCACTGTGACTGCTCGCCGACATACGTCCATTAGCTTATCAAACTCACAAATGTTGCTCGCCGACACAACAAGTCCATTATCGAACTCACAAATTATGTACGACACTGGATCTAGTGGTCAGTGTGTGGACCAAGGAGGTCAGCGTGTGGTCAAACACAAGCAGCAGACGGTACGACATACATGATGCATTTCGTAACACCAAGATTACAGGGGCCACCGATCGTATGACCAGTACAGAATGAATCCACAGAGCTGGTCATAAATTTCAGTACACATGTACCTGTTTAGCCACAGTTCGTTCATTCACGAAGCTCCTGGCAGATTTACTGTGTAGTCGCAGTTGCACTCTGTAGCACTAGACCTAGACAACAACAGCACGACATGCATTTTAGTGGGAAGCCTCGCTTGTGGTTTCGACACAAGCGTAGAAAGAACACTGTACTGTATGCATGTCGACTGGATATTACAACAGTACGACCAAGGCTCCTAAGATATTTCACAGTTCTAGTTCACGGAAGGAACAAACCACACACACACACACACACATGTATTGTATAGAGAGAAAAGTTCCAGTTTTATTTGACACGGATCAGAGACTCCGGCCCGGAACTGTCTGCAGTTATACATGTCACACATGACCGATCCCGTACCGCCACAAAGAAACTAATTCTGTTCTCTTCTTAGACGTTGACCAGTTACATTGTAACGTATACTACACACGTCTGTCTGTGGTGTGTGTGTGCGTGTCGTAAAACGATACACTCAACACTCAGCACCTTCGTTCCACGAGTCTATTTGCTCGTGCTGTGTAAGGCTACTACTAGCACATGAGACAATAAGAGACATGTGTTGGCCTTCTGGTGGGAGTGAGAGAAAACGAAATCGCTTGCAGTCTGTGTTTACTTCTTTGTATCCTGGTTCCTAGTAGCGCACACGTAGCTTTGATCAAGCAGCTAAACAAAGCAGTAGACAGGAGGACTCCACGACAAGGATTTGTGATCTGACAGACTTTTTCAATAGAAATTGGGGAAGGAGTAAGGGGGGGGGGGTCAATACCAACAATAGCAATAAGAAAGGAGTCTGGTTGAAATTTTGCGGTGAAAAATGAAAACACCTGTTATATAGATCAAGATCGATCGAGGCAGTATTTTTAGATTTTATACAGGAAGTGAGCTGCTTCGATCCTGCCTGCCAGGACCTTCCCTGATACAGCATCCCAGCAGAAAGACGGGAAATAATCGATTCGATTGAGCTTACGTTCCCCTTTATACCACAGACAGCAATAAGCACAGATATGTCAAACGAAATCGTGTGGTTTTCGCATAGGCGGTTTGCTTAACATGAACAAAAATAAGGAAAACAACCTTGAACAACATTTCCAATAGGTCTATTGCTGGTAGATACAGAAAATACATAATTATTATACTTTCCCCATGCACCAAAGACACCAATAAGCAAAGATATGTCAAACAAAATCGAGGAGTTTTCGCATAGCCGGTTTGCTTATTATACATAAATAGAAATAAGGAAAGCAACCTTGAACAGCATTTCCAATATCGTTAGTAGATACACACAATACATTATAGTTACATAGAGTCAGTTCTTGGCTTTCTTAGATCCTTCTAATACGGGGTGCCCAGTGCCCACTACGGATGGGATCGGCCAATCGCCCGACCCGGAAACCTCACAAACATGTTTGTTTTCAGTTTCTTTGTTTTATTTTTAATTGGACGATGACCGTCCACTCCATAGAAAAGAGGGGCAGATTTCTCCGTCCCTCGGGTGCCTCGGGCATTATCCGCCTCCCTAAATACCAGTCGTTTCAGTTTCAGGCGACCGAGTCGGGCGATCGGCCCGATCCTGCCGTAGTGGGCACCCCATATAAGAAAGCTTATATATATATATTATTGTTTGTTTGTTCCAAACTTGGCCCGCGGGAACACGCCCCCATTTGTTTGGTTGCGTGACCCCAAAACCACGCAGGTCCACAACAATTATAACATGACACGAAAACTCACTCAGGGCACTGGGTCATCATTCATCACGGGCGTGTCGTCAGGAGGTCACTACACACTGCACTCTACACACACACACTACACTCACACACTCTCACACACACACACACACACACACACACACACACACACACACACACACACACACACACACACACACTACAAACGGCCACACAATGTCCGCGCTTGGGACAGGTCGTGACGTGTTATGTAACAATAGACCATAGACCTAACATACACAGTTGTGTATAAGCCCTGTCGACCTTGACTGTGCCCTCACTGGTATATATACATCATGTATGACCAGCTCTCTGGCATGACTGGCGGATGTTTCTGTGCTTCTGCACTCACTGACCTCTGTCAATAATGTGCCTATCTATCTTCTATCTATCTATCTATCTATCTATCTATCTATCTATCTATCTATCTATCTATCTATTGACCTGGCCAATCAATAGATCTACTGTGACATTCTTTATAAACGTGTATTATTGTGTGTACAATTTTGCATTTGACTGGCTTCAAAGTGAATGCTTATATTATAGTAAGGTAAAGGAAATCGTGGCGTAACTCATCCTCAAATATCTGTATAACGGGTGAATCAATGTCACTCATACTTTGCTCAGCAGTTTGTACCAATTAAATTTGTCTTAACTTTATTATATTTTCCCACAGCAATCGAGGCTAGATTTTTTTTTAAACTTTTCTCCATAAATATTATATCAAATACTACAAACCTCTTTCGCGCGGAAAATGAAATTGTTCACAGCACTTCCCACTTCTCACGCACATTTTGCATACGCTTAATTATATATGGCCTACGTCACAGCTCACCAAGGACACTTTTAGTGGCAACATTAATTAAAAGACATTAATTTTACCGTGAACAATTTTTTTGCAATGAAGGTTCTCAGAACATGCGTTCAATAAAGATAATCTTGCGATTGAAAAAAATGACGGACTTGCTTTTAAAAGCGATATTGCCCCACCTGTAAACCTTTTAAAGTCAGTAGTAACCGCTCATTAGAATTTTTAATTAGTATTTAATTATTTATTAAGGCATTTTCTAGAATAGAGCGAACAGATCTTTACAAAAATATTGATCTGTTAAGACAAATTGATACAAGCCACTGTGCTGTTGCAAGAGACTTTATGTTCGATAGGTTGAGGGTATATTTGACGATAAGTTGCGCGACGAATTTTTGACAACATTATAATCAATAACATCATAAGAGCAGGACCACATTCAACATAAAAATTAGTGGGAGGCTTCACAAAATAAAGGCTTTAGAGAAAACAAAGAGAGGAATACCTCGTAACTCCTCATGGCCTAGAGGTTAAGGTGTTCACCTCACATTCAGAGGTCCCGGGTTCGAGTCCGGGTAGCGACCGAAAAATTTTCTTCTCTCAAAAATTGTCTCGTTTCACCTCCCTTCCTGCTCTCAAGCAATGTTCAGTCGTCTGCTTTCGTCTCCACTTTCTGCCCCCGCCCCCTCACCTTATTTCATACTCCTCTGGGCTCCTGACCCTTTCTGCAGCCTTTCTACTGCTACTCCTTGGCTCCTTCTTACTGCTCTCTTTCAGCCACACACCTAATCTTCTGGTTGGTAAGATCTAACACCTTTATGGCCTTCTCGGATGAGGGAGAAAATCTCAGAGGTCCCGTTTGCACGTTGCGAACGTTTAAAGATCCCTTGGTGGTCTAAAATCAATAAAAGTAGGCTTCGGCCACTAACCAGGCAAATTTCAAAATTTCTTACCAACTGAAGCTGATGTTCCATGTGTCCCGCGCGCTCTATATCTTGATGCAGTGTTGCGAGCGCCGTGAAACACTTACCGAAAATTTGACAATGACAATGACAATGACAATGACAATGACAATGGCAATCTTTATTCATCTCGAAGGGAGAAATTTGTCTTGGTCGTTAACAATGGCAGTAGACGTTACAAAAGTTAGACTTAATAAAGGTGCACTCATGCAAACGCACAACAAGACAGGGCATTAGGCCAAGTAAATACAATATGTCGCACGGGCTGGGACAACCCGCTCCGTAAACATTCTCAGTCTCTCTCTCTCTCTCTCTCTCTCTCTCTCTCTCTCTCTCTCTCTCTCTCTCTCTCTCTCTCTCTCTCTCTCTCTCTCTCTCTCTCTCTCTCTCTCTCTCTCTCTCTCTCTGTGTGTGTGTGTGTGTGTGTGTTTCATTTGTAGCACTGTGTGTTCAGTAACCTCACTGCAGTTGGTACGAATGAATTTCTATATCTGTCGATAGTTGAAATTCCGATGTCAGTGAGTGGCTATGGTCACTAAGCATTATTTCCGCCTTTCATTGAGCACCATCTCCCTCGTTTTGGTGGGACGCTGTATCTCTCCCAGACAAGTTCGGCCAAGGCTGGCGGGAAATATTTACAACCAGTGAATGGTCGCTTTTAAGCGCATGGGGGCTATCCCGAAAAATACTTTTTGAGAAAATCAAAGGTAAAGTTTTTGACCCTTGTTCAGTTTCTTTAAAAAACAAGGAGAGTTTTCTCTATAACCAAACAAATATACACACCAATGAAACCAAACTTCTCCTATAGGTAGGGCAATGCCCACGTTTGGTTTAGGTCAAGATTTCTGGAACCCCCCGAAATCTGAGTTAGCCCGCTTGTCCTTAGAAGCGACCATATAATATGTTCACTGGAACCTGCCATGACGGCCACCTGTACAAACGCCCCCCCCCCCCTTTTGCGTTTTATTTTCTATATAATTTCACTGTGTAAACCAGTCACCAGTCCCATGCGGCCGTGGCTGCCATATTGGAACCAATGACATATAACCTAACAGCACTAATAGCACAACAACTCATACGCAGATTGCAAGTGAGATGAGGGGTCATTGTTCACCCAGTCTGTCACAAAGTAATTTAAAGAATGGACGTCAACATGAATTAGCGACAGAAGCGTCGCTCGATCTCCGAGAGGTGGCGAGCCATGTGTTTGTTTTTACGAGGCCACTCAGTCTTCCTCGTCTGACACATTTCCTTTTATTTGACCCTTGCACTAAATCAGCGTCCAGAAAGAATTAACAAGAAGCAACAACAACAACAACAACTACTACTACTACAACAACAACAACAACTTTTTTTTCATTTTGATCAGTCCTGCCTAAGACGGCCACCTGTCTCATATGGTCATTTTTCTCCTTGACAACGTGTGGCCGTCTTACAAAGGTTCGACAGTACAATGTATTTGTACTCTGTCCAATTGCTTATCTAGCTAAGTTAGTGTTTGTTTTGATGTGAATGCATTCAGTTGGGAGAGAATAGTTTGACACTGACAATGACAATCTTTATTCATCTTGCAGGGAGAAATTTGTCTTGGTCGTTAACAATGGCAGTAGACGTTACAAAAGTTAGAGCTAAAGGTGCACCCACGCAAATGCACAACAAGACAGGACATTAGGCCAAGTAAATACATGTCTCACTGGCTGGGACAACCCGCTCCGTAAAACATTCATTCTCTCTCTCTCTCTCTCTCTCTCTCTCTCTCTCTCTCTCTCTCTCTCTCTTTCATTTGTAGCACTGTGTGTTCAGTAACCTCACTGCAGTTGCTTCTTATTGCGTAAATAATCGGAAAAAAATTACTTTAGACAGATTGTTTTACAGCCAGACTAATACTTAATACAACGAAAGCGTAAAGGGCATAGCGCTTACTGTCGATTTTCTTTCTTTCTTTTTCTTTTCTTTTTCTTTTTTTTTTGGGGGGGGGGATAATGCACTGCACAAATGCTGTTTCTTCTTCTTCTTCTTCTTCTTCTTCTTCTTCTTCTTCTTCTTCTTCTTCTT
>NW_004798252.1:36148-37741 GCF_000002075.1 Aplysia californica | reverse complement strand
GTCTGCTGGGGTAATAATATAGTGTAAAGCGCACAGAGCCTGCTGTTGAGCGGGGATATGCACTATACAAATGCTATCTATTATTATTATTAAAGCAGGGGCAGCAACTCGAATTTACTTCTCTCGAGCATCAAATTTGTGATACTTACGTCCCTTCGATTTCGATGAAATCTATAATATAATGATTACTTCTCTTTGGCCAGCAAATCTGAAGTAAGGAACAACATGACGGCTTGTTCTTAAATCTCCGAGTAGAATTTGAAGTCCCCGTCGATGGCTAGGCAAACAGCTATTATTTTGTTAGATGTTTGCAGACAAAACAGTTAAGCCATTTAAATAACTTCCCCAAACAGGAAAAATGCAAACGTTTTTGGGGTCTAATTTGGGTAAATATTATATGGTAAATTCGTTGCTGCTCGCGACGATTTTAATGTCTATTTGAAGGAAACAATTGTACCTGCTTCCGAGGCATATATATAATGTAATATTTACACATGTATACACCCACGTATACACACTCATGTACGTGGGTGGTTGGCTTGTGCTCTGGTGTGGTTTGCTCCTTCTTTCCAATCAAACATCTATCATCCTTATCTCTCCTTCTTTTTTGTGTTTGTTACTCCTTTGTAACATCTCTAATCTATCTTGGGTACTTATATGACCTTATTGTGTTACAAGTGCCGTAAAACTCTTACCAAAAAAACCCATTCATGTATAGATGTATATATTTTTAAAATCTGAATGTAGGTGATTTTACGCCCCCAGCAACACAATTTAGATCAATTCCGACCCTGGCCGCCAGGGCCAACCCGGGCTCAACTGAGAGAGACACAAGGTCCAAGCAGAAAGACCGAGATGCTCAATAAAAGTTCTCCCCACTCGGGAATCGAACTAGCCCTACCCGTACGCACGGGGGTCATTTTGTACCCCCGGGGTTGTATTCTTCACATTTTAGAAGACTTCTATTCTCGTACGAAGATCTCTTTAAAGCTTTCAGTATTTCTCAAAAAAATCATTTTGACAGACTGCTATGCAAAGCGTGCGGATGGGGTTAACGAGTAAATTTCCTCTTTGGAAAGTGGTGGCACAAAGTTCCCCACGTCGTAAGGATACGATAGTAAAACACGACGTACAGACAGATAAAAATTCTCCCCACTCAGGTATCGAACTAGGGTCTCTTACGTGTGAGGGCGAAACTCCTAGCCACTACACCACAGAGGTCGATATTGGTCTATCAAACTACGTGATGCGTGATGACAAAATGAGTTACTTCTCGGATTTGAGCCCTATGAAAATAGATACATTAGCATGCTTATAGGTTCAGTTTTTACAATTTATAAGTATAAAATAATAAAAGGCATTTGTACTCAATGAATATCACATCAAGAGAAAACCTAGAAATGTGTCCGTAGTGTCGATTTTTGGCCAATATCAGCTTTTGAGGATTGTGAGAAGTAACTCATTTTGTCAGCACGCCTCACATATATATATCATAATAATATACACACATATTATGTGTGCATGTGTGTGTGTGTATTTGTTTGTGTGTTTGTGTGTGTGAGTGTGTCATTTATGTTTGTTTTTGTTTTTATT
>NW_004798252.1:33648-34763 GCF_000002075.1 Aplysia californica | reverse complement strand
ACAGACAGACAGACAGACAGACAGACAGACAGACAGACAGACAGACAGACAGACAAGCTATTAAATCATGTGTTTGTCTTGTGCTACAGGGGGGACACAAAGGCGAGAGAACCAATGAATTAATGTACTCATAGTTTTTCCCGTTATTGATCCACGCCACGTCATTCTTCCTACAGGCTAAACATGCATATCTTCTAGAGGTGGGCAAATTCCGGATAATCTATCTAAATAACCGAATAATTAGCAATGAAACATTGTCCGAATTCAGACTCTTAATTCACTTTCCTGACCTACTTGCCGAAGTGGGTGTACCCATTTGTTGAAGTGATGCTAACCCGTTTGTCGAAGTGGTTCTAACCCATTTGCAGAAGCGGTTCTATCATATTATTTGCCAAAGAGGTGCATTAACATATTATCCGGATTTTGCTAAAGCGATTCATTGCCCAGCTCTAATATCTTCCACTAAACAAAGACCACGCAGTTTACCAGCTAAAGCAGCAGACATTCCATTCATAGATTGTCTTTTCAACAGACCTGTTGTCCTCTCCCACATTCTGCACCGTCCGTAGATGATAAGAATGTATGGATGTCTGAAAACAGGAGACAAACGTCTTCCTCTGCCGTCCACTCTTTTAGTTTTTCTTTTAGTAGAGGTTTTACGGCGCTCGCAGCTGTATAAGGTCATAATTATGAGCGCCAGAAGATTAGAGCTGATACAAGACAAGAGAGTAACAAACATAAAAAAAGAAGAAGGGGAGATTGAAATAAGGACGATGGATGTTTGATAGGAAAGAAGAAGCAAACCACACCAGAGCACCCGCCAATCACCCACAGTCCACTCTTTGAAGTCGGGAAGAAGGTAATCCGCTGTAATTGGTTTGTTATAAAACCACAGCCACCAATGGCAACTGGCCACTCCCAGCACGCAACAATCCCTATCACCAAAACCAAAATCACCTTCTTCCTCATTCCACCCCCATCCCACCCTCCCCTCCCCTCCAGTCCGCTCCCTTCCCCACTCTTATTTACTTCCACCTGTTCACTCCGCCCTCTTCCTTTAATCACCACCACCCCTACCTTCTCCTCTTCCATTAACCCCTCCCCTATCCCCTCCC
>NW_004798252.1:31273-32763 GCF_000002075.1 Aplysia californica | reverse complement strand
GTTTGTTTTGGGGTGGTTCTTTTATTGTTTTCCTATGGGTTTTTTGTTTGTTTTATTCTGTTTTGTTTTAATTGGCAGCTTTTTTTTAGCAATGCTGTTGGGTTACTGGCCAGCACTAGCAGAAACTGAGCTGTGGCAGTCAGAACATTATGTCCGCAGTGGCTGGGCTGTTCTGTTGATCAGGCTTCCCTTGAAAGTGTGCCCGTTGATTATCTCCAGAATAATACTTTCTCTGGTGTTTTTTGAGAGTTCTAATTATCTGAAACGAGCGATTGGAGGGTGTCAACGGTATGTTATATTTCTTTCTCACTCAGCTGTTTTGTTTCTTTGTTCTGTAGGCGTATGCTGTCTCCAGACCACAGTGTTCCATCTCCTTATATTATAGGTCTTATAGTCTCAAGGTCACTGTGTCCCAGTGCGGAAAAAAGACAGTTGCGTCAATATTAATAATATGTTTCACTTCAGCGTAAACACATCCAAACTTAGGCATTCATTCAGAGGAACGAGATTCTTTTATGGGTAGAATAGATCTAGATCTATGTGTCACGACGCGGTGGAATCAGGCGCTCGTCAATTTTGGGGCATATAACGTTATTGGGATCATCTTAAAGCTTGTTCATTTGTCTTGCCTTTGATGAAAAAGATATCCACCTATCATCAATAGAAGTCAAGATGATATTGTTTCAGGGGTAAAATTAGAGAGGAAATGGCTGCCAAAGTTTGGTGACTTCTTGAGAGTCCTTGGGAACTGCAAGTTTACTTTTTGTGCTTTTAATTAACGTTTTTCAGTAGAAGCCACCCCGCAATGTGATTGTAAATTGCCATAACAGGTGTTGAGCCTTGAAAAATTCAATAAAAATCACCAAACGGGAAGGGGAAAAAATGCCATCATCTGCGATTTCCTTGTTTTGACGAGCGCCTGATTTCACCACGATGCCTCACATTATATACACAAGCCATTTCTCAGCCTTTGATCTGCTCGCCTATATTCCGTAAAAGGTTGCCTTAGGTAAGAAAATGAAAGTTAACCCTATTACTTCACGGTGACATTAAAGATGGTTCCAGTAGGGAACGGGATAGCGGGTGCCCACATCCCTCGTGACTCATCAGAGCTGAGGAAGATAGGACTAACGCTAACATTATTTTTTAAAGAAACAACAATCAAATAACAGAAGCATGTTTTCTTATAATTATAAACGTAAGCACCATCCCACATCATCACTTGCCACCACCATCACCGTCATTTCTAAGGTCATCATTTCTCTCAGATCCTTCACAAACATCTATAATTATCTTAAACATCTATATGTAACAGTTATATGTCATAACAAGTGTGTACGTTATACATTATTGGCCACTCTCATACGCACATTGTTCTACTAATCAGGTGGCGTCAATATCATAGACATGGGCAAGGGACAAAAACAAATAACAAAAAAACAAAAAAAAAAGAAAGTTAACCCTATCCGTACGTCGTGTTTTACTATCGT
>NW_004798252.1:27737-29038 GCF_000002075.1 Aplysia californica | reverse complement strand
TCTCTCTTTCTCTCTCTCTCTCGCTCTCTCTCTCTCTCTCTCTCTCTCTCTCGCTCTCTGTCTCTCTCTTGCTCTCTCTCACCTTGATAAGAGCAGGTATTATTTGATACACGAGGAGTCCTCGGGAATAACAAGCATAGTCACAAACTGGAAATTGTGAAGGTGGGTGGTTGGCGGGTGCTCAGGTGTGGTTTGCTTCTTCTTTTCTATCAAACATATATCGCCCTTATCTCCTTTCCTTCTTGTTTATGTTTGTTACTCTCTTGTAACACCTCTAATCTTTTGGCGCTCATATGACCTTATGCAGTTCCGAGCGCGTAAATCCTCTACTAAAACAAACAAACAAATTGTGAGGATGTCAATTTTAAAAGCTTGTAGACGCATAACTTCATATTTGTTTGATTGGTGGTTTATTTTATATGTTTGTTGGATGGGAAATCTAACAACAATAATCAACCAACAGCTGAACAGAAATACAGTAGTCATGGTGAGTCAACAAGTGTTCAAAATTGGTACCCCCACGATTTTCAGTTTGTGACTATGCCGTTTTTTTCAGTGTACCCCTCATATAGATCTATAGCTGGCTTTAAAAAAAGGTTAACAAGCACTGTCGTAATCTGAAAAAACGCCTTTTTTTACATTTTGCCTCAATATATTCTATTTGTTTAATTTCGAAAGCGTATCAGTTACCCTGTTTGTGCGAAAAATTCAAAGTAAAACTGTGACTAATTTTTAATAAATTAGAATTCACATTTCAGAAGAACGCTACAAATGTCAGAATAACGCTATTTCTAAATGGTTACAGTAAAAAAAAAAAAACCTCTTTTTTCTCCAAACTGCTGTGAATTTTTTTTTTTTTTAATGCGTTTTGTCAGCTTACGGCAGAGCACTCACTGGTCTGTCTGTCCACGGCCACACGGTCACGTTTCTGTATCATTACATACTCGCTACGTTAGAATAACAAAGTCCTATCTGACTTTTGTGGTTGTTTTGAGTTACAGTAGATTCTACTGCTACTCCTTGCCTTTTTCTTACTGCTGTCTTTCAGCCACACCCCTGATCTTCTCAGAAACCAAATATTCTCTCTGCTCTATCAAAATCGTAAGATTATTCGGAGTCGTAATCAAAATGTTCAAAGAATTGAATTCGAAAAAGCTTGAAGTAAAAATCTTTGACGTCAATTTTTTTTAAACAGGCACTGAACAAATAGAACCTTGTAATTCTGACCTAGATGTACTGCTGACCTTTAGGATGATACTTTGGACCAAAGGTTACGACTAACTGACCTAGATGTACTGTTG
>NW_004798252.1:25469-26494 GCF_000002075.1 Aplysia californica | reverse complement strand
GGGAGAGTCTACCAATAGAGTTGAAGGGAACATGTGCATAGCAGTTAAAACTGTTTCATTGTCGCATATACCCTGTTCACTCCTTTCGAGCCACAGTTATAAGCATCCACACGCGCTGATTATGTAAGCTAACCATGAGAAAGAGAGGGGGGTGGAGGGGGAGGAAGAAGTGGGGAGGGTGGAGGGAGGAGGGCAGAGAGGGAAGATGGAGAGGGGAGGATGGAGGAAGAGGATGGAGGGAAAGAAAGGAGTGGAGAGGGGAAGGGGGGAAGAGGATGCGGAGGTCAGAGCTGGGTATACTACGTTTTATTTTAGTTTAGTAAGAGTTTTACGGCACTTGCAACACAATAAGGTCATATAAGTGCCGATGGTTAGAGGTGTTACAAGACAGTTACAAACGTAAAACAGAAACTGGAGATATCAGGACGATAGGTGTTTTATGCGAAAGAAGGAGCCAACCACACTGGAGCACCCGCCAACCACACACTACACTACTACACATAACATTGTGATGAAAAGTAGTAAACAATGACACAGCGTAATATCCGTCAGCCACATTACGTAAGAAACCATTACGATACGATTTAGTGAAGAGAAGGAGAAGCAAACTGCTTAACCCTATCCTTAGGTCTTGTTTTACTATCGTATCCATACGACGTGGGGAGCTCTGTGCCACCACTTTCCAAAGAGGAAATTTACTCGTGAATCCGATCCGTACCCTTTGCATAGCAGTCTGTTCAAAAATATGTTTTGAAAAATACTGAAAGTTTCAAAGAGTTCTTCGCTCTAGTAGTATTCTAAAATGTGAAGAATACAACCCCAGGGGTACAAAATGACCCCTGGGCGTACGGATAGGGTTAAGTAAGAGCTCCCACCAGCCACCCTAGCAGTAATACCTTGACAAAACCTACAACGACAGAATGCCTGTACAAATGAGACTAAAGTTCTGAATGACTCTTTCAAATCTATAAATGGTGGCAACGTAATAATGGTGACTCATGAAGTGTTGTTCGAACATATATATA
>NW_004798252.1:18473-21832 GCF_000002075.1 Aplysia californica | reverse complement strand
TTCTTCTTCTTCTTCTTCTTCTTCTTCTTCTTCTTCTTCTTCTTCTTCTTCTTCTTCTTCTTCTTCTCCACCCCACCATTTTCCGACCATACTCGATCTTCCCATAAATCTTCCCATAAATCTTCCCATAAATCTTCCCACAAACGTGGTTTGTTTTTTTCTTTCTCGATCCTGCCTAATCCCACCCACGCGAAGGTCACGAGTTCTTTTGGCATTTGATTGTTTTTTTTAGTGGTTTTCTTTCTTTCTTTTTTTCTTTCTTTCTTTCTTTCTTTTTTTTTTGACGGGGAGGTTTCGCCATTTGCATACCATTGTTTTGTCGAATTTTGTTTTTTCGTGCTTGATCAAGAGAAGGGTTCCACATTACGTGAGCATTCATGGTGAGCTAAGCAGGACCTGTGTTGGAGTCTCATGGATGGATACAGCGGAATGCACTCATTATCCTCACTCCACACACGATTCTCAAAACCTTACAACAACAACAAATGGTTTAACCCTGTAACTCTGTCACAAAACGGTGAAAATGCCGTAAAACGCTTACTAAAAACTAGAACAAAAATTATGCCTTGTTCGGTATTCATTGTAACAACTCTCAACCTCTTCCGCAGTTCTGTCACAAAACGATGAAATCAGGCGCTTGTCAAGTTTTGGGCACATATGGACTTATCAGTATAACCATAAAGCCTGTTCATTTGTCTTGAGTTTTAGTTTTAGTTTTAGTGAGAGTTTTACGGCATTTGCAACACAATAAGGTCATATAAGTGCCGAAGATTAGAGGTGTTACAAGAGAGTCACAAACACAAAAAAGGAGGGGAGATAGAGACGATAGATTTTTTATAGGAAAGAAGGAGCAAACCACACCAGAGTACCCAGCAACCACCCACGTGGCCACTGTCTTGACTTTGACGAAAAAATATCCATATATCTTGAATACAAGTCGAGATAAGTCGGGATTGAGGGAGGTGTGCGTTGCTTGGGGGTAAAATTAGCGAAAATTGCCCCCAAAGTTGGGTGACTTCCAAAGCTAGAGTGTCTTTGGAAACTGCAAATTTACATTTTATTTGTTTTGGGGTTGTTGTTGTAGTTGTTTTGGTTTTTTGTTGTTGTTCTTGTTGTTTTTGTTGTTGTTTGGGTTTTTAGACGTAGAAATCCACGAAGAAATGTGTTATTAAATGGACGTAAAAGCTGTTGAGCCAGAGAAAAAAAATATAAAGATTACCCAAAGGGTGCCCAAAAAAAGTCAATTTCTTCGATAACACTATTTTGACAAGCACCTGATTTGACTATGATGCCAAACAATGTGTTAATCGACAATACGAAGCGGAACAATTGTAGGTTCTTTTAAAAGAAAAAACAGCAAAACGCACCCCCCCCCCCCCCTTTTCCCGAAAAAAAAGAAAAAAGAAAAAAAAGGCAATGTGGCCCCATTGCCTGATCAACACACATTTCCTTTTCCCCAACCAGGATTACCGGCGCATGTGGTGTTGTTCTTAGAAGCTTCAATGTCGCACGCAGGAGACCCCAGTTTCATTCCCAATTGGGAAGAAATTTGTATTGAGTATCTCAGTCTTTCTACTGGGAAGTTGTATCCCTCTCAACCCGGGTTGGCCATGGCAGGCAGGGTCAGAAGCCCGCCTCCTAAATGGTCGATTTTAAGGACAAGCTGCCTAACCCAGATTTAGGGGGGTTTCCAGAATTCTCGACCAACACCAAAAGTGGACATTGCCCTACCTTTAGGAGATGTTTGGTTTCTTTGGTGTGTATATTTGTTTGGTTATAGAGAAAACTCTTCTTGTCTTTTAAAGAAACTGAACTAGGGGCAAAAATCTTAAACCTTCAATTTTCTCAAAACATAATTTTTCGGGATAGCCCGCTTGTGCTTAAAAGTGAACAAATGATCTAAATTGTGTCGATGGGGGTATAAAAACGCCTGTATTAGAATAATCTTTAAAACAGTAAAAGTGGACAACAGGTTTCGATACGAGCCACGTAAGTTATCGGTAGCGTGGGGAGTAAAAGTCTACTTGAGACCTCCATTTGGAGCTTATTTGACCTACAAATACACAATGGGATCTTTACTTCTGTTGAGCCACACGTGGGTCACCTTGACATCATTGAAAAAAAAATCTACATTATATTTCAAGAATAGGTGGCCCAAAAAGACTCTTACAACTTCGAGGACATCTGATTCATTTTAGTACAACTATTTAGGACTCACCCTACAAAACTTATAGTGAAAATAATCATTTCGATGCTTTGCATTTTGTCCTAAACTTATCGTTTGCTGAAACAGCGATGGACGCTTTTTACTGAAACTGACGAATTTGAGGAGGTAGACGTAGGCTATATCTATTTCTTGTAAGTGGTGACGCATAAACACTTCGTTCCAGAAAAAAAATCTTGGACTACGGTCGATACAGCATCCCTTCCCAGCTTTCCGTAAGCCAGATATGTGTAGAATAACTGTATAAGGTCATTGTCTTGGTAGCTTTAAATACCCACCGACATAATGGGCGCACAACTACTTCCGTTGGTATCTCGACGGGCTGTGGTGCGGATGACCGAGGTTCAGATCCCCAAATGAAACATTCTTGAACTTACGTTGTTTTGGTCGGCTTTCGAGGCTTTACATGGCTTTAGCCCAATTGGTTGGTTACTTTGCTGGACCCGGGTGCGCATGGCCGTGGTTCGTATCCCAGACTGGGTGTTTTTTAATTCGAGTCGTTTTCTTGGGTTTTCAAGGATAGTCAAGCTTTGGAAGTCATTAAACTTTGGCTGCCATTTTCTCGTTAACATTACGTCTGACACCAGGTAGCCCCACCTCTTTCAATAGCAAATATCTCTACTTCTGTCTAAGATAAGTGGATATTTTTATCATTATAACAAGACGAATTATGAACAGTCTTTAAGATGGTACTTATAACGCTATAAGTCCAAAAACCGACAGGGGTCCGATTCTACTACGTCATGACCCAATTTTATTTCTTTTTTATACACATCAATATACACCCCCCCCCCTCCCCCTCACTTCCAAGTTAAGACGTTTGAGAGCGTACCGAAAAGGTCTTCTCTGCAGCAAACAGAGTGGCTGCCCTTCCCAGGACGAAATGGCACGCATGCACATAATTTTACTCTCACTTTCAGGTCAACGCGTATGATATTTGCCTCGGTGTATCGCTTTTATTTATCTGTTTTCCTTTCTATTCTCAGAACTAACGATTTCTCTTAATGTTCACATTTAAAAACGTGTGTGTTTTCGAGCTTTAAGAATCCATTAAAAAAACCGATACGATTTAATCATCTTCCGTCTTATATTAGTTTGATTTCTGCAACAATTTTATGCGCAAATCCCCCCCCCC
>NW_004798252.1:16664-17792 GCF_000002075.1 Aplysia californica | reverse complement strand
GTACACACACACACACACAATTACAACACGACCAAGCGTCTCTCAATCCACCTCCCCAATACCTTCTACAACTCCCTCCCCAGCTTGTATCTAGAGATATATACTTAGCCTACAAACCATATCGATTTCTCAGCTGCCAACGCGAGCACTCGCCATTTCGTCTCAGATACCAGTTACAGCACAACCCCCCCCTCCCCATTCACTCCCCATTTTTTTCTTTGTCTCCCCACCCCCGCCTCACATACATAAACAATACGATTACGCATGCGCAGACACATTTAAACATAGACTATACTCGTCGATGTATAATATTATATTAACGATTCTAAACCAACTTGTTGTCAAAACTGACATTTTCCCAAAGATTTCAAGACTTCAATATAATTTGTTTGACGGTAGACATGCTCCTCAAATCGACAAGTGGCAACGCGCAATGATCCCCCGAGAAACGGAATTACCTTGTCTATATATATATAAGGTTATCCATATAACCCCGCGAAATGTGAGAATGGATTAGGCGAAAGTGGCATTTCGCAAAAATATTTCAGGAAACCTGATGCCAGATCATATTGAAAAAAAATAATAAAATCAGCAAATTGAGTTTTCTTTGCCCGTTATGAGCAAGGCGCACGAATCTGTTGTCGCAGAATTCCGCCCAGAAGACTCCTATATTATTATTATGTCCATACAGCTTATTTTTGGGTACAGTGGACCTACTAACTACCAAAATACTTTTCATCCCTATTAGATCACTGTTATAGATTTTGCATTTCCTCTTTCCAAGATGGCGTGTTGAACATTAACGCCATTAAATCCAAGCTACGCTAAAGCCTTTCTCCAGAAAATGGTCTCACCAGCTTTCATGGTTATTTTTGGACCTCTGACAAAGTAATCGATTTCTCGTCCCACGTCCGCCAGTGTTGAGGATCAGAGAAATTGACTGCCTCTAGCAGTGTACAATTCGCCCATGGCACCGCTCGCCTGGTAACGAGTTTCTATTCCTGGAAGCGCGGGGCTAAATTGGGACTCGAAAACAGCCATCTTTGAGCAAATATCCCGTGAGGACAGCCAAAAATAGCCTGTCGCTGGGTAGCAGCAGCGAGAGAGTGGCAGGGAGCTGGGGGGGGA
>NW_004798252.1:14005-15558 GCF_000002075.1 Aplysia californica | reverse complement strand
CCCCCACCAGAGTTAGGTCACTGGCAGCGTTGAGGACTAGATCAGTACAAATGCTTGCCCTGAGTTAGGTCAGCGATTGGTGTGACGTCACTCATGCTTCCCTACCCGAAATAGATCCATTGCCAACAAATGAGTCGATTATTATCACGCATTTATCTCAATATCTCGATGAGCCCCTAAATGACAACGATAATTGGTCGCTTTTAAGGACAAGCAGGTTAACCCAGCTTTTGTGGGTTTCCAGATATCTTGACCTACACCAAAAGTGGGCATTGCCCTATCTATAGGAGAAGTTTGGTTTCATCAGTGTGTATATTTGTTTGGTTATAGAGAAAACTCTCCTTGTCTTTTAAAGAAATTGAATAAGGATCCAAAAACTTTACCTTCGATTTTCTGAAAACATTTTTTTTGGGGGAATAGCCCCCTTGTGCTTAAAAACGACCAGTTTAGATCGGGATACATGCAACTAAGGAAAATTGGACACTTAGTATGGTTAAGCTGAAGTAATTATGATATATTTATGATCCTTCTTGTTTTCTTCAAGGAACGCGAGGATTTGTAACACTCGTAATTATCTCTTGTTGACCGAGAATTGTAGAATTTCCGGTTAAAGTAAACTTCCATCCGAAACTTACTTGACCTTAATACGTTTATCAGAGGTCTCCACTCTCTTTGGGGCTACATGTGCGTCTGTGTGATGTCATTCGCGAAAGAAACTTTTAATTTATTTTAATAATGAGGTCAAAATCTACTTGTACAAAACTTCCCATCGTTTGCCTTAATTATACAACACAATTTGAGGATGTCCACTCTGCCTCTACTTCTATTTCACAAAATCGTGACCAGCGTTTGTCGTGTACTGTTTAGATGCGGCTCTCGTGGCCTGGAGGTTAAGGTGTTGGCCTCTCCTTCAAAGGCCCCGGGTTCGATTCCGGGTAGCGACTAAAATATTTTCTTCTCTAAAATTGTCTCATTTCACCTCCTTTCCTGCTCTTTAGCAATGTTCTGTCGTCTGCTTTCGTCGCCTCTTTCTGCCCCCACCCCCTCACCTCCTTTACCCCCTCCTCTGGGCTCCTGACTCTTTCTGCAGCCTTTTCACTGCTACTCCTGGCTCCTTCTTACTGCTGTCTTTCAGCCACACCCTGATCTTTCAGGTAGGTAAGATCTACACCGAGCCTTCTTGGACAAGGACGAAAAATCTCGGTGGTCCCGTGTGCAAGTTACGCACGTTAAAGATCCCTTGGTGGTCTAAATTCAATAAGAGTTGGCTTGGGCCGCCACCCGGGCAAAAATCAAAATGTCTTACCCACTGAAAACTTTATCTTCGATTTTCTCAAAACAGCATTTTTCGGGATAGCCCCCTTGTGCTTAAAAGCGACCAAATGCACTCACATGAAAAACACAGTCGTCCAAGTGTCACCAGTCAGCATATTATTCTTCTAACAACTAGGTTTCTATGGTGATCGGAGGTTTTGAGAGGCAAATTCTGCATAATATTATATTTTTCTACTTCCTCAAGTTTTACACATTGAAGAAATATTGGGAAAGGGGGG
>NW_004798252.1:11482-13365 GCF_000002075.1 Aplysia californica | reverse complement strand
CAATAACAACAACAACAACAACAACAACAGGAACAGCAGCAACAACAACAACAACAATAGGAACAACAACAGCAACAACAACAACAGCAACAACAACAACAGCAACAGCAACAGCAGCAGCTGCTACAACAACAGCAGTAACAACATCAGCAGCACTGGAGTGCATGCTGTAAGTTGAAGAAAATCGCCCACAGTATTTTTCAAATTATCCCATCATTTCTTTTCTTTAAAGAAAAAAAAACAACCCCTGGAATCTCGCTGAGTCAAAGTCAAATTGGTTCCATTGTTTGTAACAATGTTTTGTACTAGTTTGAGACTAATCTAGGCCCAAAAAAATATAATTATGAGGCATCATGGTGAAAGCAGGCGCTCGTCAAAATAATGAAAACAGCAGTTTTCTTCCCGCATGGCAATTTTTATCAAATTTTTTTTTTATTTTTTTTTTTTATTTTTTTTTTGGCTTAACACCTTTTAAGTCCATTTAGAAACAAATACTAGCAAAGATTTTTACCGAAAAACGTCGATTAAATGACATCCAAAGCTTGTTAACTTTCAAAGCTGGAGAGTCCATGAAAACTGTAAATTTACATTTTTGTGGCGTTAATCAACGTTTTACGGTAAAAATCCTCACAAGTATTTGTTTCTAAATGGACATGAAAGGTGCTAACCCAAAAAACAAAAACTTGCTAAACATTGCTATGCGGGGAGAACATCATTTCTTCGATTTCATTATTTGACGAGCGCCTCATTTCACCACGGTGCCTCATAAATACCCATCTATCTTAATGGAAGTCGAGATATTTACGATATGAGGAGGTGAGGGTCGCCTGATTTCAAAGGTAAATTTAGCGAGAAAATGGCCGCCAAAGTTAGGTAAAGTCCTTGAAAACTGAAAAGTTACATATATTATTATTGTGCCTTAAAAAGCGTGGGTTTCTTTTAAGTAAAAACTCAGATGTATTTATGTTTTAATATGGAAATAACATGTTTTCAAGTTTCAAGGTCTCCCCCCTCCCACACAAAAAAGATAAACAACGACAAACTGGCCGGGGAAAATGCCCGTTTCTTCGAAAATAATGAAAGTCAAGAAACTGGCATTTTCGGCAAGTTTGGGAATTTTTTTCCGAATTTTTTGTTGTTTTTTTTTTGTTGTTTTTTTTTGGCTCAACACCTTTCATGCCCTTTAAAGAACATATTTCTGTGTGGATTTTGCTGAAAAACGTTGATTAAAATATTAAAAGATGTAAATTATCAATTTCCACGGACTTTCAAGCCAAGGAAATAACTCAAAATTGGCGACCTTTCTCGCTTATTTTACCCCTGAAACCAGGCGACCTCCAACTCCTCCAATCGCCAATATCTCGACCTGCATCGCAGATAAATGGACATTTTTTTCACTAGAAGCAAGGCAAATGGACTGGCTTTCAGGTGACACAAATTACTCCATATTTTGGCCCAAAATTGACGAGCGCTTGATTTCACAGCGTTGTGACTCGTATTATTATTTTATGTCACTGTTTGAGTGCCTGTTAAAATGAGAGCTTCTTGTGAACCGACACCAGTGGTGAAGCGTAGGGTAGCAGTTAGCCACTTCACTTCATGCAGGAGACCCAAGTTCGACGTCCGAGTAGGGACAAGTTTTTTAATTTTTTTTAGTAGACGTTTAACAGCCCTCGCAAGTTCATAAGGTCATATGAGCGCCAAGGGGTGGATGTCAACGGGGAAGTCTTTACAGGGAATCGGCCTTATTCTGCTCACATCTCTCGCTTTAACAGCACAAATCTATTTTGACTTTCAAGGCACCCCGGAAATAGCGGATCACAAGAGTGTGGCAAACATACAAAAGAAGTAGAGGAAAAATGACGGCAGTAAGGATTAGGAAA
>NW_004798252.1:9479-10885 GCF_000002075.1 Aplysia californica | reverse complement strand
TGGCTCGTATCAATTTGTCTTAACAGATCAATATTTTTTTTATACAACTGTAAGCTCTGTTCTAAAAAAATCCTTAATAAAAGCTAATTTTTAAATCTCAATTGGTGGTTTCTACAGATTTGAAAAGGTTTCCAACTGGGCAATATGGCTTTTAAAAGCAAGTCCGTTATGTTTTTCTAATCGCGACATTATGCTTATTGGACGCATGTTTTGAGAACTTTTAGTGTAAAAATGTGTTCACTATAAAATTAATTTCTTGTAACAAAGTTTGCCACTAAAAAGTGTCATTGGTGAGCTGTGACGTAGGCCAAATGGACCCTTGAAAGCAAAAATGTCTTAAGTGCCAAAATAAACAAATCAGACATAAACATATGGCTGAATAGAACTTGATGTCATCTTTCAAAGCAATTTTGTCTATCTCACTACTCAAACTTGTTCGAAATGTTCATTCGCGATTTTCTCCAAACAGCAGTCATGGCACTTTCATGGGTGGAAAATGTGTATGAGAAGCGGGAAGTGCTGTGAACAATTCCACTTTCCGCGTCAAAGAGATTTGAAGTATTTTAAATAAATTTATAAGGAAAAGTTTAATTTAGCCTCAATTTCTTGTGGCAAAATATGATTAAGTTAAGACAAATTGATACACACTGATGTGCAAAGTATGGGTGGCGACGGTTAGTATAAGAATGTATAGGTGGCAATGATTCACCTGTTAAAAAGACATTTGAATTGAGTTGCGCCACGAACTTTTGACCACACTAATATAGTGTATAAATGATGTAGTTATGTTTTTCAAATGATCCTACTCTCTAATTGAGTTATTTCTCTTGTGCTGTCTCACTCACTCACTCACTCACTCACTCACTCACTCACTTACTCACCCACCCACTCACTCATTCACTCACTCACTCACTCACCCACTCATTCGCTCACACTCTCTCCTCGTCCCTTAACTTACGTTGTCAGGGGAGGCAGGGGGTGGAACTAAGCGCAGACGATATCCATAATATTTCTTTCAATGCCTCTCTATCTGTCACCCCGTCATTCTCTTGCCTAAAAACCAGTCCATTCTTCACTGTTGTCAGATTAGCTTTTTCTTTCTTATCCTCTTTTTCAACTGTCTGTCCGCCATGACGATTTTTGCAAGGTTTACATGCAGGGCTGTGGGCTAAACCATGGACAAGCTATTTTCTCCCCCAGACCTTCCAGTATTGTCTTTGCAATTTGATATTATTGAGGACATTCTTGATTTTGAGAGATAAACTTTTTAGGCTGTAGACAGGCAGTTAAGTCTAAGAGCATCTGAGTTATCAAAGTCTATCGAGTGTGTGTTAGTGTGTGTGAGTGTCTGTGCGTGAGTGTGTGAGTGTGTGATTGTGTGTGTGTGTGTGTGTGTGTGTGTGTGT
>NW_004798252.1:7325-8604 GCF_000002075.1 Aplysia californica | reverse complement strand
GGGGGCAGAAAGTGGAAATGAAAGCAGACAACAAAACATTGCTAGAGATCAGGAAAGGATGTGAAAGGAGACAATTTTAGAGAAGAAAATTTTTTGGTCGCTACCCGGAATCGAACCCGGGACCTTTGAATGAGAGGCCAACACCTTAACCTCTAGGCCACGAGAGCCCCCCTTACGTGTCTTAGTTTGTTTGTTGTTGTTTTTGGGGGGGTTACTTGTTTGTTTGTCTATTTGTCTGTTTGTTTGCGTTTTCAGTATATGAAAATTAGGACCCTTTCGAAGGTGGGCCTCGGAACTGCCTATGAGGGTCGTCAACCCAGGCTGATAGGGATACGACATCCTAGCACAATGACCGAGATACGGACTAATAATGTTCCCCACATAATAATCAAACTCAGGTCCTCTACATGCGACGGTGAAGCACTTCAGGCCAACACATCTTGGAGAAATAGAAATAAGTAAGTGAGGAATGTAGGACTAACATGATCTAGACAAACTTCTAACCAGTTGTGGTAGCCATTTCCAGTTGGGGCTATGGCAAAACTTAATAGGGTAACTTACCAAAAAACGTTATAAAAGTGAAGAAACCTTTTTTTTAAAACTTATTTACTCATGCATTTTTTAAAATGTAAAACATTTTCCTGTGTGCTTACTCTAAGACTAACAGCTAATTTCAAAACCCAAAATGCTGCACACTTTTTTGTTATTACTAAACACAAAAGCGCTAAATGGTAGAATTGGATAGGGTCACACACAAAAAAAAAAAAATGAATGGTGTTTATTTCATAAAGTGATACGTTCAGGTGACGTTTGTATTCACAGACAAATCATGAGCAGTGTGTGACGTTCGATAACAAACACATTCAAGAATTCTGACGGCTGTTCAACTCCCGCATTCCTTAAAATCATAACCATGACCTCTCATTCCTGAGTGGGTCTTGCTAAAAGCATAATAAGCCCTACTTCTTTGCTCCCTCTGTTATCACCTTTTCGCCCTTATATCCACGGGAACACCCTAGAATAGAAAGGTTTGACAAATTCAACTCGGCAAACAAGTTTCATTAGAGAGCTGAAACGGTTCGGTTATAAAAGTATTCTGTCCTTTGTTTTTGCTTTGTTTCGTTTTGGTTTGGTTTAGTGGAGGGGGGGGGGGTCTTCTCATTTTCAAAATTAAACGGCTTTGGAGGTTTCTCACCTTACAACCCCTGCAGTTTTATTCGTCATCTCTGTTAAATTAACCCCTGGGGTTGTATTCTTTACATTTTAGAATACTTCTAGT
>NW_004798252.1:1159-3774 GCF_000002075.1 Aplysia californica | reverse complement strand
GCTCTCTCTCTCTCTCTCTCTCTCTCTCTCTCTCTCTCTCTCTCTCTCTCGGCTGAAAGTTATTACACTTATCTAATTCTATTTACTTTACACTCTTCAGTAACATTATATTTGTATTTGACATTTTCATTTAGCGCGGTCTTTGTGCAACACAACACATATTTACAAAAAGGCTTGACTGATCACTCTTTTATTGTGTTAAATTCCTTTTTTAATTTTTGAACGGTAAAAAAATTCGTGGTGCAACTTATTCTCAAATATCTCCTCAACTATCTATTGAACCTAGACTCTCCAGCTTTTGCACAATGACTTATAATTATCAATTTATCTTAACAATTTTTTTAAAACACACGTAAGCAGTGTTATAGAAAATTCTTTGATAAATACTAATACAAAATTCCTGTCGACGGTTTCTACAACCGAGACTCTGTCGCAACTCTTTTACGGACATTGCATTGGCTTCCTGTTGAGAAAAGTCGTGTACAAGATGGCCACCCTATGTCACAAGCGCTTGAATGATAATGCGCCGTCATAATTTTTGGGATCACCCTGTATTTATCAATTCTGTTGAGACTGTACATTCCAACTCGCAGCTTAAGGTCATCATCTGACAAAAAGAAATTACTTTTACCATCTATGAAACTTAAAACAATGGGAGAAAGACCATTTGAATACCACGGCCCCAAGATCTGGAATGCTTTGCCAAGTACTTTTAGAGAGATCTTTGATTCATTCAAATGTCAGCTGGAGTCATTTCTGTTTTTAAATTAATAAGATGAATATTTGGAAAGATTTTCTTTTGCTCAGAACACAATGTTTTATTTTACTGTTGTATTGTAAAGCGCTCAGAGGCTGTGCACATTAATCAGGGTTGAGCGCTATATAAATGTCATTTTAAAAATAATTATGACTCTTATTACGAGGGTGTGGTGGCGTCTCCGAAACGGGAAGTCGGGGTTCGAGCCTCGGATTCTTTTCGCCCCTCCCTGCCCACCCAGCAGTAATGGGTACCTGATTTCGAGTTGGGGAAGTAACGGCGGCGTGGAAAGGAACTGGCCACCCTACCACAATATGCCGAAGGCCCATGAAGTTGTCTCACTAACAAAAAGGCAGTCCCCAATGTCGGATCAGACGCGGGAACAACTTCACGTACTATTATTACAAATTTTAAAAGGTTTACCTCCCATGAATTGGAACAAAAGCTCTTTTTAAAACAAGTCCGTCCTATTTGTAAATGCAATACTGTACGTATGCAACTCATGTTCTGAGAACCTTTAGCGCAAATAATAGAGTGAAAATAAACATTTGACTTTTTAACCCTATCTGTACATCGTGTTTTACTTTCTTGGGGATGGGAGAGTCGAAGCTCAAATGAAAACAGAATCTACTTCATTGTCTACAATCCTGGCAACAACTCTCGACAGGAAGCCGATTTCGTGCAAGGCTTCCATATACAGAAATCTTTCTGAACAAAGGATATGTAAAAATATCCCTTTAAAAAACGCCAATTGGCATTTTAATTAAGCTAATTAGCACCTAATTTTAGGGCCTGCAACGTCACCCACGAAATTTTTTTAAAATAGCACAGTTTACTGTAAGGACGGGAGAAAATGCTTCCGTGATCTATGAAGGAGTCATTAGATAATGAGACCGCGCAGTTCGACAGGAAGTAATAGTTCATTATTTTAACTCAGTGGTGTCGTTTTTGGTTTTTGTTTGAGTTTTACCTTCGCCGGTGTCTGTGAGTGGTTAGGTGTTTCACAGGTTTTTGTTTTGGGGATACGTGTTTTACGGCGCTCGCAACTGCATAAGGTCATAAGGACGCACCAAACTTTTCAGTTGGTAGGAAATGTTTGAATTTTGAAAGGAGACTAGTTTTCTGTCGCTACCCGGATTCGAACCCAGGTCCTTTGAATGAGAGGCGAACACCTTGACGTCTAAGCCACGAGAGCCCCCGCTTCACTGTTTCACGCAGGAGACCCGAGTTTGATTTCCGAGTGTGGAGAATTTTTATCGAGTAATCTATCTCGATATTTTACTGCTGGGGGGATGTACCCCTCTCAGCCCGGTCGGCCCTGAAAGGCAAGGACGGAAGCTTGCCTTATAAATGATCTAAAATGTGTCGATGGAAGTGTAAAAACGCCTATAATATTAACAAAACAAAACAAACAAAAATTGTAGTTTTATCTTCGAGCAGAGAGATTTTTTGGTAATCCCCCGGAAAGTTGAGAAATAAAACATTGGTGAGATACTCGATACAAGACGCGAGTAACACAGGGATTGATTTGTACGCAAGTTGCACAGAGCAACACGATACCGCTCATAACAACAGTTGTCGATTTTAAGGACAAGCGGGCTAAGCCAGATTCGAGGTTTTCCATGAATGAAAAAAAAAGCTTTTAAAAAAACGAACTAAACTGACCTACACCAAAAGTGCGCATTGCCCAACCTATAGAAGAAGTTTGGTTTCATTGGTGGGTATATTTGTCTGGTTATAGACAAAACTCTCCTTGTCTTTCAAAGAAACTGAACAAGGGGCAAAAACTTAACTTTCGATTTTCTCAACACAGGATTTTTTGGGATAGCCCCCTTGTGCTTAAAAGCGACCGTATATA
>NW_004798252.1:0-235 GCF_000002075.1 Aplysia californica | reverse complement strand
CCCCTCTGGGTCTTGACTCTATCTGCAGCCTTTCTACTGTTACTCCTTGGCTCATTCTTACAGCTGTCTTTCGGTCCCTGATCTTCTGGTAGGAAAGATCTACACATTACCTTCTCGGACAAGGGTGCGAAAAATCTCGGAGGTCACGTGTGCAAGTTACGCATGTCAAAGATCTCCTGGTGGTCCAAAATCGATAAGAGTAGGGTTCGGTCGCCACCCGGGCAAAATTCAAAAT
>NW_004798251.1:235335-237626 GCF_000002075.1 Aplysia californica | reverse complement strand
CCACCCCCCACCCGCTGACTGAGCACTGAACCAAATAACCCAGCACATCTTTTATTTGTCTCTGGAAACAACGCGTAAAATTCCAAAAGATACCTGACGTTCAGAGATCAAAGGCCAGCAGAAAAGGTTTATCTATGCTGCTCCCTGATTGGTTGAAGTTATTATTGCTGAGAAAAGATTTTTCACTGTTCGCTGATTGGTTGAAATTGTTATTGCCGCTCTCTTGTAGTAAAAGTGAACAGATTGGTGTTTTGATGTTGCACAGTTGTTGTCAATGAACTGGGTAACTACTGATTATGACAACTGAGAAAGACTTTTAATCCAACTTACTTATTTGGCTCTCAATAGAGCGTGAATGTGGAATAACTTTGCTGAAAGACTTCACATACATGACACCATTTTTATGACGCGTTAAACTGTTGAGTGCAACAGTAGAAACCAAGGCATTCGACAATGAAGAGCTTTTATCAAAGTAAGGGCTGGATTGGAGAGACTTTTAGTTGTTGCCTTGTTTCTTACCTGTCAGCCAAATTGTCTAGTTGTTATCTTCTTTTTCCCCAGGTGCGTTTCTCTTTCGCTCAAACGACTAATTTGGCAGGGTTCCCTTTTAACACAGACGTGTCAGAATGTGGCTCCCCTTCAGAGAAAGCTCTATGGCAGTCTCTCAGAGTTGAAGCGAACTGCACAGTTTGTATTCGACATCGGATTGACTGTCTAGCTGTTGTCATCGAGAACGAGGAAGAAGAAGAAGAAGACAGGGTTTAAACGCTTAAACGTATTGTTAATGTATATATAAAACAATTAAAGGTGAAGTGAATAAAATGTCAGGAAGAAAGATCTCAATGTTAGTAAAAATGAGATTGGTTTTCGTAATTTAAAGTCCTGCTAAATAGTTACTTTAAGTAAATACCTCGCGCTTCGGTCGTTTTTCCTGTCAGGTTTTCCCCAGCAAAATCTTCGTCAAAAGAAATACATTGGTTGACAAAAATGTTTAGATAACGGTGAGCATAATAATTATTACAAAAATGTGGAGGCTTCTTTACATTGCTGGCCATGGCACTAAAAACCTTGCGAAGGATCATTTTCACATCACATTATGTTGGGTTTTTTTGTGTGTAATTTTTAAAACTTTTGGTTCGTTTCTTGGTGTGCGTACATACGAAGATCAATTAATTGTTCAGTTGTTTCACTCATCTTAACTACTTTTGTTAAAATGAGGTAGTTTGCTCATTAGGCAATTAGCCTTTTACATAATTAACCCCTTTTCTTCCTGAGGAACACACTCCCCAGTTGTTGGTTGTCATTTGGATCAAAACAAAAGGAAACAAAACTGAACAAAACAAAACAAAAGGGGAGAAAACCTTACCATTTAACACAATACAAAAGTAATGCATGTTGGAATCATTTTTCGATTCACAAGAAAGAGAATATATACGTAATTCAATCTGATTACATGATTACAGTTTTTGGTAAAGACAAAACTTGCAGACTTAACAGAAAAGCACGGAGACGAAGAAGAAAAGGTGCTATATCAAATGTAGCAGTGATCAACACGCTACCACACAGACAGACCAACAGACAGACAAAAAACGCAAAGTATGATGTCACATGACATAGAAAACGTTTTTCTGTCCTTCCTGTCCTGACGTGAAGCAGCTGTCAGATACAGCTCAAAGACATAGCAACATGTGTGGACCAAATGTTTCTAATAAACGGCAAGACGAGGGTGGCTATATTGCATGTACATTTGGTATACATGAGTACTGCCATACCCGAAACGAAAAAACGAAACAAAACAAAAACGACGAAAGGCAGGCGTCCGGCGAGAAAAGAATTATTGCAGGAACGTAATAAACATACACGGGTAAAACAAACCTATTCAAATATCTCTCTCTCTCTCTCTCTCTCTCTCTCTCTCTCTCTCTCTCTCTCTCTCTCTCTCTCTCTTTCTCTCTCTCGTCTTCCTTTCTACTTCCCCAGTGTATTGTGCAGCACACCAACGACTCAAACAGACAAACAGACAAATAAACAGACAAACAAACAAACAGGTGCACACATCCAAAAAGCCATACCCTAAACTGTGCTCTCCCTACCCCTCCCCCCTCCCCATTTCCTCATTTCTCCTACCTCTCTCTCTATCTCTCTCTTTCTCTTTCTCTATCTCTCTTCTCTCTCTATCTGCCTCTCTTTCTCTCTCGCCCTCTCTCGCCCCCTCCCCCTTATCTCTTTCTCTGTCTCTGTCTGTCTGTCTGTCTGTCTGTCTGTCTGTCTGTCTGTCTGTCTGTCTGTCT
>NW_004798251.1:227557-230550 GCF_000002075.1 Aplysia californica | reverse complement strand
ATCTATCTATCTATCTATCTATCTATCTATCTATCTATCTATCTATCTATCTATCTATCTGTCTATCTATCTATCTATCTACCGATCGATCTATCTCTATGCATGTATGTGTATGTATATGTGTGTGTATCTATGTGTGCATCAATTATCGCGTTTTAATGGTGTGCATTGGTCAAACAAGCATTGGAGAATATTGTGACAAAGGGCAAGTTTGATGGAAAGAGAGGCAGAGGCAGACAGAGGGAAAAGATACTGAACAAGATGACAACATGGCTGGGAGCAGCAAGAACAACAGACACCATTGCTGCAACACAAGACAGAGTGAAATGGAGGTCCATGATCGCCCACGCCAGTCGGCAAGGCACCGGAAGATGATGATGATTGGTCAAAGACAATAAGCAGCAATAATACCAGAGGGTTAGCGTAAAAACCCAAACAATACTTGACTCTTTAACGCTAAACAAACAAAACAACCGAAATCTCTGACTGCAAAGTTAATTAAGACGGTACGTGATCCCCACAAACACCAAATAGAGGTTTGATGCTTCTCTAAGAAGGGTAATGGTAGAAGTAACAAAGGCCCAATTCGAGTAAAAAAGCTTTTCATTTTCTTTATTGATAATCTATAAAGTTCATAATTAAGTACAGACAATGTAGAAAAATAAACGACATAATCAACACCACTTGGAGAGACAAAGTAAATGACTTTAAAAACAAAAAAACAAAACCCCCACAATAAAGCATTGACATGTTAAAACGGAACTTTGCCACATCATTGTACTCTCCACTCCCTCATTTCTTTAAAACAGGAGACACAATTGATAAACAAACGTTAACAGAAAACAAGCAAATTAATACACAATGATGAACAGCGCTATTGCAGATTGTTTGGACTCAGCACAGACGATTTATGATATTGATGAAGGAAAACTACACGAATGAATTGACACGTATTGCATGCACTAAGAAATATAACACAGAAAAACATACAAAGTACTCATAATTAAATGGTTGCAAGCATTTGACACTTTTGTCCATCTTCTTCGACACATTTATTTGGTTCAAAGAAATTACTTTAACATATGAATGCTGGTGTTAAATGTTTACTCAACACAGGTTTTAACAATATTTTTTTTAAATCATAGGAGTACTCACAAAATATATTATGCCGAACAATGTCAATGAGTGATGTCAATGGTTTGTTACTGAGCTCGAAAGTTGATCCATGATGCAGAAGACTCTGCTGGAGGTCACGAGTGTAATTGAGGTATTGTCCTGTGCATGAGCAGTACAAAGATAATATAAACGTTCATCGTTTTAACAGTCATTTGATCAACCTTAATATACTTGATTTTTTTTGTTGGAGATTTGGGTGATTTTGGGGAGGGGGGGGGGGGGCGGAGAGGGGGAGAGGAGAATGAGGTTGCAGGAGAAAGGACGAGAGGGGGGAGGTGTCCTTCTCTTTAGAGAAAAACTTATTTTTACTATTTCGACCCTATATCCACAGCACCAGAGCATAGAACACAGCATTGACTCTAGCTTTTCTAATTTTCAGACCTGACCTCTTTAGGACGCGAGGAATGTTGGTGAACTTTGGTTCCGTATTAGGTAACTGTTTGTTGTGTTGGGGCACTGGGCAGGACAAGTCTTGTTTCACACAAACTGTTGATGACTGACATACAAGCAGGTGGCGGCAGCAGTTTGATAAAAGCTCAAGCCACAAACAAACTCTGATAATAATAATATGGCATGATATACTGACTCTGATTTCTGTGGCATTCTTTGGGGGGGTTGCATAAGGAATAATTAACTCCTTTACCGCAAGATCAATGTATATACCCTCCTTGAAAGGGTTTACAAGAGCATGTGTATAACGTAAAGTAGCCCTTGGTTTTAAAGTTTACGAGAAAATAAGTACCAGCCGATCTGCTCTTTACATACTACACTCATAAAAGATTATTTCAATATATTACAATATTAGACATTTTTCTTGTAACTATTTTAAGCATCTATCGATTTGATTTAAATCATTTAGTAGGTTGCTTCTTTAACTCTGTATACCCATGCTGGATTGCAATGCAACAACATACCAGCAGACAGACATCGATACTTGAAACAAACCTAAAGACTTTCTGACACAAAAATAAAATGTCTGTCTTAAGAGAGCAACGAAGGAGCCTCGCTATTACGCCACTATGCCAGTTCATGAAGGTTTTCTTTGTTTGTTTTTTGTTTTGTTTGTGTGTGTGTGTGTGTTTTGGTCTGTTTGCTGTAAAATAATATTTTTTTAAATTGGCATATTTGAGACTGAGAGCATCCGAAAATGTTCCAAACAATCTATCGCACGAGAATGTTCTCAGTAGATAAAATGAACAATTCAGTTGTACTAATACAACACTGAAGGGTAACAAACAGAATACATCCCCAGAGATACAAGAAAGAAAACGGTAATGAATAAGCGTGAGGAACAACAATCATAATACATAATTTGCATAGAAAGAAAAGAAGAAGGGAAGGAAGAAAGAACGAAAGATAGAAAGAAAGAAAGAAAAGGAAAAAAGAAAGCAATTTACAAAAGAAACCTCACATAATTCATAGCATGTTCTAGCTCTTATATACATATAATTCTATCAGAAAACGCTCAATGATTTGCGTTTAAAAAGGCAGGCAAGTCTTTGGTCAGAATCCGCATAAAAGAATTTCGAAACTAAACGTTGCAGAAGAAATAAGGGGTTCAAGCAGCGATACTATGCACTGAGTACTAGACTAGTAGAGAGCCTTCAAAAGACGTTGAAGTGCCTGTGTGCTCATGCTTGTTATGCAAATATTCGCATTCCGTCCGTCTGGCTATTAACAACAACAAGAAAGCTTGCTTATACAAAATATTCGCCTTTTTCTTTATCTCAATGTCTCTCTTTCAGAGATTCAGACATACTCAAACACACACATAGACAGTCTCTCTCTCTCTCTCTCTCTCTCTCTCTCTCTCTCTC
>NW_004798251.1:223564-226174 GCF_000002075.1 Aplysia californica | reverse complement strand
TCTCCCCCTACAAAAAAGTTTTTAAAAACTCAAAACAACCACAAAAAAAGATGCGATGGGTTACGTTGTAGTTTACGGCCAGTCTTCCCGAAAATGTGTCTCCATTTGGCCAGGAATAGACTGGCGTAATGAGCGATGAAGAGATGCAGAAGAAACAGGCTCAAGATTGTTCACACATTGGAAAACTCTTGTATCTTCTACGTCATCATTCACACGAATGAAAGACCAAATTTGTGACTTTTGAAAAATGGATAAACGAATGAAAAGATAGAAGAATTAGGGAAAAGTGAACGAATATATAAATGAATGGAAGAGCGCAATGAATTAAGAAAGAACTTTTAAAAAAGAAAGAAAGAAAAAAATAGAAAGAAGAAAGAAAGAAAGAAAGAAACAGAAAGGAAGAATCAATGCATGAACGAACAAGTTGAACGAATGACAGAATGAATGAATGAACAAGTTAAGTGAATGATTGACGGAATAGATGCATGCATGAATTCATTCATTCAATCATTCATTCATTCATTCATTCATTCTTTCATTCATTCTTTCATTCATTCTTTCATTCATTCATTCATTCATTCATTCATTCATTGGTGAAACAAATTCATTAAACAAATGAATTGATAAATAAATAAATGAATGAAGGAATGAATAAATGAATGACTTAATAAATCAATTCATGAATGAATGAACGAAATCATTCATTCATTCCTTCATTCATTCATTTATTCATTCATTCATTTATTCATTCGTTCATTCATTCATTCACGAAAACTGACAGGCTGATCACTCACATTTTGAGCACACTGGACTTGGGCCCCAGCATCATGCGGACAAAATCGGTATAGTTGATGGCCTCTGAGTTGGTGGTGTCCACCTCTCTGATCATCTTCATCACCTCCAGGTGAGTCTTGGCCTGGCCCAGCTTCTCCATCATGTACTTCACGTCCATGTAGTCTGCGGACGCCAGACGGAGTTAGAGGATTTAAAAAAATGTTTTTAAAACTTTTTTTGTAGGTGTTTGCATTTATTTTTCAAGCAGCAGTTTTCAATAAAATACGTTTTAATGTAGGTGTTTTGGAATTATTATTTTTGAGGAAGGTGGTTTTTTTCATGTAGATCTATGAGGTTCTTTTTATGCAGGTGCTTTTTCTTTTTTATTTCAAGTACCGTGGGTGTTTTAATTTTTGGGTTTTTTTCCTTTAGGTGATTTTTTATATTTTTTATACAAGCTTAGACGCTTTTTATTTTTTATTTCAGGTAGGTGGTTAATAATTTATTTTTTTTAATTATTAATTTTTTATTTTTTTAAATATTATTTTTTTTTTGGGGGGGGGGGGGGGTTCAGGTAGGTGTTTTTGATTTTTTATAAAAATGTACTTGGGTTTTTTCCATGGAGGTGTTTTTTTAATTGTATTTTTTTCATTTGGGTATTTTTTATTTTTAAGTTTTAATGTAGGTGTTTTTGCATGTAGGTGTTCTATATATATGAGGGGATATAGGAGTTTTTGAATATTTTTGTTCATGTTGGTGTTTTACACCATCAACATAAATTAGATCATTTAGGAGGCGGGTTTCAGACTTGCAAACCAATGTAATTGAAAAGGTTCTAAGCCTTCATCGACACTATTCAGATCATTCAGGAGGCGGGCTGCTTCAACCCTGCTTATCAAGGCCAACCGTGGATAAAATGGACGAAACGAACCTGCAGAAACAGGGAGATACTTGAAAGAAATTCTCCCCAAACAGGAATCTTGCCAGCGACGTCAGAGTGCCTATGCACTACCCTCACAGACGCGGGTGGTGTTATCCAAAGACTGATTACATCTATAAGAAGAATCTTATAAACTCAACTTTGTTTCGGAAAAAATACAATTAATGAGTAAGTGAATTATTCGGTAACAATTAAACATGTCAATTTGCACCCAAAAAAAAAAGAAGAAACAAACGAACAAACGAAAGAACAGATAAACAAACAACCAGACGTACAGACAGACAGACAAAGAAACAAAGAAACAAACAATCAAACAAACCACACAAATGGTAGTTAACATAGTCACTCACTAAGATCCCCGGACCCATCCTGATCACACTCGATGAATTTGGCTGTTGAAGAAAAGAAAAAAAAATTCAAATTAAGATGCTGCTGCTGCAACTGCTTGATGCTGGTGTTGTCGTCGTTGTTGTAGCTGCTGTAGCTGTTGTTGGTGACTTCTAGTTTATGGCGAGAAAACATTAAAAGTACGGTCTCTCTCTCTGTCTGTGTGTCTGTCTGTGTGTCTGTCTGTCTCTCTCTCTCTCTCTCTCTCTCTCTCTTTTTTTTCTCTCTTTCTCTCTCTCTCTCTCTGTCTCCATTAGTGTGTGTGTGTGTGTGTTTGTCTGTGTGTGTATGTATGTATGTATGTACCTGTGTGTGTGGAGAGGTGGTGGGAGTGTCTGTCTCTTCCAATACCCTACTGTTGTCCCAGCTTTTAGTACTTATATACTCTGACCAGAGCGATTTGAAGAAAGGAAATGAATTTCACCGCCCCGTCCTTCTCCTCTTTCCCCTCCCGCTCCTCCTATCTCCACCTCCTCTCTCTCTCTCTCTGTCTCTCTCTGTCTCTCTCT
>NW_004798251.1:219524-220654 GCF_000002075.1 Aplysia californica | reverse complement strand
GAGAGAGAGAGAGAGAGAGAGAGAGAGAGAGAGAGAGAGAAAGAGAGAGAGAGAGAGAGAGGGAGAGAGAGAGAGCGAAAGAAAATTCTCTCCCCCCCCCCTCCGCACTAAGCTTTCAGTTTTTATTTTCAAAAGCTTCATTAATTCATCGTCACTATCATAACCAAATGACTTTTAAGTGCCAGAGAAGAAAAGAATGCGTCACCCTAATTAACGAAACACCGAAGCATCGGTATTTTTGAAACACGTTCTATAACTGGCAACCATAAAAAAGCATTTAAATTTTGTTCGTGACATTCCATCAGAGTTATCGACAACGCAGTTAATAAAGTCATAGTCATGGTGGTTTAGATCATATTATTTTCTCAACAAACCATCTTTAGTACATGTATATCTAACCAAAGCGAGGAGCCAGTGAGTCATTGTTTACCATAATTAAATAAAAAGAAAAGGCAACAATTAGTACCAAAAAAATAAACAACCTCTCAATAAAGACGTGATGTAGATCTAGACACGGTTACTGCAACTTCAGTAAGGTTTTTCGTGTTCTTTTTTCAGTCTTTTTTTTAGCAATGAAGACGTAAGCATAAGCGATCAAATAAGCTCATTGACAAAAATAGTAAGTACGTTTCTCCTTCTCTCCTTCTCCGCCTCTCCTCTCCTTCTACACCTTTCCTCCTTCACCTCCCTTTTCCTACTCCTCCCTCTCCTCCTTCTCCTCCTCCTCCTCGTCGTTTTCCGCCTCTTCCTTCCTCCTCTTCCGTTCCTGTTCCTTCTTTATTTCATACGTCAACATTATTTCTCCTTCTCCTACTCTTCCTTCACTCCTTCCTTCACTCCTTCCTCCACCTCCCCGTTTGTGTCCGCATCCTCTTTCCTCTACCTCTTTCTTTTTCCATCTTCATACGTCAACATTTCTCTTCCTCCTCCTCTTCCTTCTCCTCCTCTTCCTCTTCCTCCTCTTCCTCTTCTTCTTCTTCTTCTTCTTCTTCTTCTTCTTCTTCTTCTTCTTCTTCTTCTTCTTCTTCTTCTTCATTTATCATCCCTCTCCTACGCATCCTTCACTCCCTCCTCCTTCTACTCGTCTCTGTCCGCCTTTTCCTTCTCCGTTTTAATATGCCATGATTCCC
>NW_004798251.1:214460-216701 GCF_000002075.1 Aplysia californica | reverse complement strand
CCACCCTTTGGCCTCCTACGCTTGGATGTTGTTGTTGTTGTTTTTTGGGGGGTCTCCCCACCCTTTGGCCTCCTACGCTTGGAAAAACAATTACTTAAGCCCACTCCATGCACAAACTTTCTGAAACAGCACAAGAGGTCCTTAGTGAGACTTGGAACAACTTGACTCGTCACGTCTACCCTTGTAAAGTCGGCATACATAAATAATATTATATATTGTTATACATGTAGTTCAACTTTGTGCAACTCACGCACTTTTTCAAAATGATATGCGCAATCACACACGGAACTGAAAGCTTTGGCAAACGTTTTCGAATTTTAGATTTTGTGTGTTTGTTTGTACATTTGTTTGACTATTTGTTTGTTCATTTTGTTTTGTTTTGTTTTTTTGTTTGTTTTTGTTGGGTTTTTTTCTTTGAGGAGTGGGGGTTGTTTTTGCTTTTTTTGTTGTTGGTGTTTTGGGGTGGGGCGTTGAGTTCGAAGTGTTGAGTAAATATTTTATTGATAAATAATGCAATCAAACTGATACGATTTACTGGGTTAGACTTTTTTTTTCCCTTATCAAAACTACATAATATATAAATATCTCTTGAGCGTCAAAGCTACTCGCTTGTCTTTGAGTAAAAGTGAAAATAATCATAGCGACACAATTACAGATATTTAGAGAAAGAAAGAAAGAAAAATGTGAGAAAGACAATCAGAAATAGCGGAGGAAAAGAAGAACCGTCTGCCTTGAGGTGCCCTCAAACCCGATGCACCCGTTATCGACCCACATCTTTGTTTCAGTGCCTGTTTTCGTCCCACTTTCTTCCGACGCGATCGTTTTCGTTCCACATTTTATGTACCCGATTACTCTTCGATACCTACAATCGATCTCTCTCTCTCTCTCTCTCTCTCTCTCTCTCTCTCTCTCTCTCTCTCTCTCTCTCTCTCTCTCTCTCTCTCTCTGATGTGCCGTTGTGGTGATATTCTGAGAGGTAATCATTTACAACAGATTTTTAAACAAGTTTTATCACAGGGACTTTTATCAAAACTGTTGAATCAGAGATATTAATTTGATCTGCTATTTTTATTTAAACAAATGTTCATCCAGCACGAAATCCTTCTCCCCCCTCCCTGTTCACGTGATTATAAACAATGATTTTCTTCGCGCATCGTATAACCATTTTGGAATCGGAGCGGCAATTGCAGTAACCTATAAGTAGTCAAATCAATGTGGGACGAAAACGGGTAGGTCATCGGTAAAAAAAACCGGGTAGGTCATCGGTAAAAAAAACCGGGTAGGTCATCGGTAAAAAAAACCGGGTACAACAAAATTTTAACATGAAAATTGAGGGACAGAACCTAGATCTAGTGCTCCCTTCAAACCACTTACTAGATATTATTACGCTATCTAACGCTGTGTTTTTGATTAAATAAGCCGCGTGAGGTAAGATCAGTGTTCAGGTTGTTGATTCTGTTGTTAGGTTCCGACAGTTTTGAAAGTGCAGGCCTGGAAGAAGTGGCACCACGCTGTCGTTATTTTTTTTTAAAATACAGTAAATGCAGTTTTCATAGTTTTACAGGAGAGCCAAAAACTGAACATTCATCGCCATCATCATCAAGAGCCAGATCTGCTTCAGACATCGGCGATCACGGCTCTCCATTCATTCCTTTGCTCGAGTGCTCTTAACAAACTACGTTACTCTGATCTTTCCCCGTTACCCATCTGCTTCGGTTCTCTTAGTAGGTTGCTCTGGGCCTACCCATGCCTCGCTTGTCTTCAACTGCCAGCGAGAGCTAGATCTAGATGTTCAAGATCTACAAATGTCTATTCAGGTGGTGTCCCAAAGGGCTGCAATTGTCTTTTCACGATTGTTTTTATCAGTGAGCGACCCACGCAATCGACTGAATATTATTACCATGAATACAAAATTATTTGCAAACATCCCCGACACTATTTTAAAGAATACAATTTTGATAACGACCCACTTATAATCGTTAAGCAAATGTTTCAGTTTTTTGTTATGGTTTGTTAGTTAGTTTGTTTTTGTTTTTGTTTGTTGTTGTTGTTGTTTTTTGGGGGGTCTCTACTGTAAAATTGTAAAAACAGCATATACCGTACTTTTATCAAAACAGACGGGACGACGTTGTCACACGATAATGGATACGTTGCATTCCTTTCCTTCTGGCTTGCTGTCTCGGTAAGTGAGTATGTGTGATTTAAGGTGCAGAGAAGAGGGTAAGGTGGGACAGGGGGGGG
>NW_004798251.1:211546-212998 GCF_000002075.1 Aplysia californica | reverse complement strand
GGGGGAGTGGAGATGAAAGCAGACAACAGAACATTACTAGAGAGCATGAAAGGAGACAATTTTAGAGAAGAATTTTTTTTCAGTCGCTACCCGAATTCGAACCCAACACCTTTGAATGAGAGTCGAACACCTTAACCTCTAGGCCACGAGAGCCCCCTTGTACGAAATCTATCGGTCAGTGCGTTAAATAACAGTAGTAATAATTTTTTTAAAGCTGAAATGGTATGGGTTTAACGCCCCTACCAACACTGTTAGTCTGTCAGGTTATTTAAGAGGTGGGACTTACAAGTCTGTCTCGGACGTCCATCTCCGAAAGGACAGAACCAAGTGGGAAATTCATATAAAGTGCCCTTCTCAAGGACACAACCTCGGATCGAGCTGAGGCTCGAACCCCCGAATCCGCAACTTTGATTGCATTATTTTGACTACGACCTGATTTCACTCCGCCAAATGCAAATCAGTTTCACTTTTTTTGTTTTTTGCAGATCCCTTGTATTTCCCAACTGATATCGCAATCCCTCATAAGCTGGCCTATGACTCTTCGGGATAAAATACTTATCTTTCCTTTTCCTCCTATCCCATCATCATCATCATCATCATCATCATCATCATCATCATCATCACCTTATATATACTTGTTCTCCTCATCCCGACAATCTACAAAAAAATCAACCATATCCTCAACAAAAAGCTGACCAAGGCAACAAATAAAACTAGCAGAGACAAGCTGATTAATATTACGAAAACAAAAGGGCTACACATGATCTTCGTCTTACTGTTTCTCTTCAGCTGGGCTGGACAATAAGGTCGTGATGATACCCTCAATTAGGAGGCTTTTACCTCTACTTTAGGAGGATAAGCTAGGGAGAGAGGGAGAGAGCGGGGGTAAAGAGAGGGAGAGAGAGAGAGACAGAGACAGAGAGAGAGGGAGAGAGAGAGAAGGAGGGAGGGAGGTGGAGGGAGAGGGAAGAGAAAGATGGACAGATAGAGGAATCGAAAGAGAGGAGTGTTAAAAAGGGGAGGGGTAACGAAAGAGAAATGGGAGGATAAAGAGAGAGAGAGAGAGAGAGAGAGAGAGAGAGAGAGAGAGAGAGAGAGAGAGGGGGGGAGTGGGGGAGAAGGTAGATTATATGTAGAGAGAGAAGGATGGGAAAGATAGTTCTTCGTCTTACTGTATCTCCTCAGCTTGGCAAGACAATAAGGTCGTGATGCTACCCTCACTTAGAAGGCTTTTATCTCTACTTTAGGAGGATAAGAAAGGGAGGGGGAGTGAGCGGGGGTGAAGTGAGGGAAAAAGAGAGATGGGGAGAGGGAGAGGGGAGAGAAAGATGGATGGATAGAGGAATAGAAAGAGAGGGGTGTGAAAAAGGAGAGGGTAATGAAAGAGAAGTGGGAAGATAGAGAAACAGATAGAGGGGGGAAGCGAGAGAGAGAGAGAGAGAGAGAGAGAGA
>NW_004798251.1:208805-209940 GCF_000002075.1 Aplysia californica | reverse complement strand
CACACACACACACACACACACACATAAATATTTAATTTATCAAGAAATCACTTTCCAGCAGCATTGTTGCCGTTGTCTACATAAATATTTATTGCAGAAAATTACAGTAATTTGAAGGACTGATATGTTATTTTTTAAATGAGAGCATAGTCCTAAAAGCTAGTAAATACTTTATTTTGTCTTGCGTTTGAAGAAAAAATACCCATCTATAGTGAAGAGAAGGAGATATTTGCTTTGCGACTGAAGGAGGTGGTGGTCGATTAGTGTCAAGGTTAAATCTGCGAAAAAATGGCCTCCAAAGTTTGGTAACTTCAATAAATTGAGAGCCCTTTGGAAACTTCAAATTTCTTTTTTTTTTTTTTTTATTTGCTTGAAATCAAACGTTTTTCAGTAAAATTGATATGTCTATGTTTTTTTATTTGGACAAAAATGGTGTTGAGCCAAAAATAGATAATTCGATAAAAATTTCGGAACTGGCGGAAAACGCCTGTTTCTTTGATTTCAATTTTTTGACTAGCACTTTTTTCCACCACGATGCCTCACGTTTGATTTTCCAAGCGGTCACGTGAATATGATAACAATAGAGCTCCACAGTCAACTACGTGTCACGTGACGGTTTGGGGTGGCATTGTCTTTCTAGTTGGAATGCGATGATTTAATGCATTTGTAGATTAAATGGGCGCTCTCGTGTACATGTATATTCACTGTTTTGTCATCCTTTATATGTTCACGTATATTCACGACATAACCTTCCTTAATAAGGATTTTCTAAAATATGCGTACAACTTGACACATCAATCAATCTCCCTAAGGCTTCACCTGTGTGATTTAAAGCATGGAGTCATTCTAATTACAATTTGTACTTCAGTTCTTGAACACAAAAATAAACGATGTAAAAACACATACAATAAACCACTGGTCAAAGATTCAATCAATAAGTTGAGGAGGGGAGATCAATCCATAATCGTCCAACTTAGAACACAACATGTACCCCTCAATCAACATCTCAACCAAATTGGAGTAAAGCAGTCTGCTGCCTGCCCACTATGTGACTACCTTTCAGAGACAGTGGAACATCATCTGTTCTTCTGTTGAAAACTAACCGATGCTTTCTTCCCAAGCTACCCCACACATC
>NW_004798251.1:206353-207431 GCF_000002075.1 Aplysia californica | reverse complement strand
AGAGAGAGAGAGAGAGAGAGAGAGAGAGAGAGAGAGAGAGAGAGAGAGAGAATCTGTTTTAAAAGATTTTAACACCCCACTAAACAACAAGAACCGTAGTAAAGAATTTTTGCTGATATCACGTTCCCCGATTCTACTGTCTACAATACCCAAGTTCTACGACAGCGAAGTTGAATGTGTTCACCTGGCTCATCTCAACTTTTCCATGAAGCCAACATCTGAGTTTCGTTCATTCATCGTTTTCTCAACCTTTCCATTCCAACATGGGGTTTCGTTCATTCATCATTGTGTCTGCTGCTCTCAAGACGAGCTCGCATCCACAGACTTCCAGTGTCTATACTATAACATTGTGGGGCATCGTGGTGAAATCAAGCGCTCGTCAAAAAATATGAAAAGAGAAACTGTCATTTTTCCGCCTTTTGGGCAATTTTTATTGATTTTCTTCTTTTTTCTTCTTTCGGTTCATGACCTTTTACATTGATTTGAAAACATATTTCTGTGAGAGTTCTACTAATTTTTTTTTAAACGTTGATCAAAGGCAAGCAATTTAATGTAAATTTGCAGTTTCCAAGTACACTCTTGACAAACTTTGGAAGTCACCATAATTTGGCGGCCATATTCTCGCTAATTTTACTTTTGACAACAGGCGACCCCCACTTCCTTCAATCGCTAATATCCCAACGTCTATCTATTCAAGAAAGATGGGTGCATAATTTTTTTCATCGAAAGCAAGAAAAACGTAGAGGCTTTCAGATGTACACCAATAGCTCCAATTGTCCCAAATTCACGAGCGCCTGATTCCACCGTATCGTGTCTATAAATAGATATTATATCAATTTTATCCACGCGAAGATTATTACCTTCGCACGTACGTGTCTGCGAACATTGGCATCCGACGTAAAAAGTAGTGGATACAGGAAAGAGGAACAAGGACAAGATTCTTTGCAAAAAAGGGGGCAAACCTTCCATCACAAATAAATTGAATAAAAAATAATTCATATTTATTCTTTCCTTTACTTGTCCTGATTGTCTGTTGCATCCTATACGTAATATTAGAATTATCCCCCCCCCCTCTCTC
>NW_004798251.1:203313-204441 GCF_000002075.1 Aplysia californica | reverse complement strand
AACTTGCTAGTTTCACTTTCATTTTTTAAAACTCAAGTAGGGTAACTCTGTTCGCAAAAGTGCGCTTTTGTGAAGAGGGCGCCACCAAATTTTGAGGACACTTTTTTAAATGGCTCAAAGAGAGAAGTGGCCCATCTTGTTATGTACTATCATTGACCCAACTACATAATTATATACTTACTTTCAAAAGATGTAATTTCTTCCGGTTGTATTCTGGTTGTTTCTGAACATCTTCAAGATCTAAAATCAGGATAATAACTTTGATTTCGGAACGCTAGGAAGCATCATCTTTTATTTTTCAAAAAAAAAATTCTAAAAACAAAACAAAAAACGAGAGAGTTTCATTATTAAAGTAACTGGTTAACCGTTGGTTTACATAAAAAAGGAGTCGGAACATTTCTTACGTGAGAAGTTCTTTTTTTTAAATGGCACAACATAATCTCAATGAAATTTACTCTTTGGCTTTGTTCTGATGTATCATTTTTATGGAGACTATACTGAACTGTCAGTGTTATAAGAATTATGAGAACACGTTACGAATCGTGGGAATCAGTTCCGGAATCGAATCTTCACCTAGCTTTACTGGAAAGTAAAAGACATTAAATTATGCGCAGGCATTTGCGAACTCTTGTTTTTGTTTTTCTTCTGATTTCGTGCGGGCCGGATACGGAGACGTCCCGTTGCCCTATTGTTTATGTATGTTTACGTATGTTTATGTACGGTTATGTATGAGAGGTTGTTTATGTCCTTAGCTGCGAATGTGTAGGGGGGAAGTAAAACATTCGCAATCTGGCCTGTATCAGCAGCTAAAATAATATTGTGAATAATAGAGCATTTATCTTGCATAAGAGTAGGCTAAATAATGGCGTTTTTTTTGGCACAACGTAATCTCAATGAAATTTACTCTGTGGCTCTGCTCTGATGTATTATTCTTATGGAGACTTTACTGAACTGTCAGAGTTATAAGAATTATGAGAACACATTACGGACTCATACAGATGAAGAAAACTGAGAGGAAGGAAAGAGGGGAGGGGGGGGGCGAGATAGATAAATAGAGAGAGGGGGAATAGATAGAAAGAGAGAGATAAGGAAGGGGTGGCAAAGAGAGGGAGAGAAAGAAAGAGAGAG
>NW_004798251.1:199725-200855 GCF_000002075.1 Aplysia californica | reverse complement strand
GGGGGAGAGAAGATGGATAGGAGAGAGGGAGGTGGTTAAGGGAATTGATGGTTTTCATTTATCTCTCACTAGAGAGCAAGGAGAGTAACGCTGAAGAAGGGATTCCTTTATTAAGAAAGAAAAGAAAAAAAAAAGAAAAGAAGAAATTTCCGCATCATTTCCCAGAGCTCCAGGAGAGCAAGTAGTAGTTAAGAAGGTGTTAAGGGAACGGGTTTCTCCATTTAAGCCTATAACGAGAGAATGTTATGCCGTCAGCTCTGTTTTTCCCGTGCCATTTTTCAGCAGGCTAGCGTTGTTGAGACTGAAGAAGAGCAGGGGAGTGTTTATTATTTTGTGTCATGATGCAATGGAATCAGGCGCTCGTCAATTTTGGGCATGTGGACTTACTGGTACCATCTTAAAGTTTGTTCGTTTGTCTATCTTTTGATTTTTTTTAAAGTTCATATTCTTGAATTGAAGTCGAGATTCTGATATTTGTATATTGAAGGAGGTTGGGGGCGCCTGGTTTCAGAGGTAGAATTAGCCAGAGAATGGCCGCCAAAGTGTGGTGAATTCCAGAGCTTGAGAGTCCTTGGAAACTGAAAATTTACGGGGGGGCTTTGTGCCTTCGTTTTTTTTTCTCAGTAAATGTGTTTTTAGATTGACATAAAAGATGCTGCGCCAAAAAAACAATACAATATTTGATAAAATAGTGCAAACCGGTGGAACAAATCTTTGATTGTCTACTCTTTTTGACGAGCGCCTGATTTCACCACGATGCCTCACATTTAAAAAGTAGAGAGATGAGCGTGGGAGCGGGAAAGAAAGTGAAAAGAAACCCCCCAAAAAATAACGATGCCTGTCTTGTGTGTACCACTTGATCAACTCTGCTGTTTGGCAAAGCATGCGTGCTCTGTGGACCTTCTTCTTTTCTCTTATACTCTTCCCCATGCCCATAATATCGATCTGTTCGGAACCCGTAAGAGAGAGAGAGAGCGAGAGAGAGAGAGAGAGAGAGAGAGAGAGAGAGAGAGAAAGAAAAGAGGGAGAGAGAGAGAGATGAGAGAGAGAGAGAGAGAGAAGAGATGGATGGGAGGGGGGAGAGGAGGGCAGATGGAGAGAGGGAAAGGGGTGGGTGGAGGGAGAGAAAG
>NW_004798251.1:196173-199209 GCF_000002075.1 Aplysia californica | reverse complement strand
AGAGAGAGAGAGAGAGAGAGAGAGAGAAGGGGACGCAACAACGATGACCCCTCTTGGCAAGCGGAATGTCACTGGATCCCAATAGGCTCTGTGCGTATACCCCAATATTGATTGGTCAACACACGACCACCCTGCTTTTCCCCCTCCCTTTTCCCCCAAAATTGAAACTGTTCATATCCCAAAAGGAAGCAGATAAATGTATTCTGTTTCGACCTAATCGTGTGTAGTGTGTGTCTTTATCATTCCCCATTCTTTGTTTTTGATTTTTTTTTCACTGAAGACTTTCTGATGGCTCTTGTGTGCAAACCCCTTCTGAATGGCTTGAAACAATTAAAGCTGTGTCCACCATTACAGCCACCTCTTTTCCTTCTAGCAATAGTATCCACACTCCTCTCTCCTGGTGGCACTGCACCCCCCCCCCTCCCCACGAAAAAACACCCTTGGGACTGCTATTCAAAAGGGGAAAGCACTGATATACACAAGATTTTGATATGAAAACTTCGTATTATAACAACAACAGCTACTGTTATCTACCACCACTGCCACAACCACAACTACAACTGCAGTTACAATTACCACAACATGCCCCCCTGACCTAATAAAAAATATGGAGGTGGGAGGGGGGGGGTTTCAGGGGGGCATGCCCCTCTGAATTTTATCCTAATTTGATGTTTCGCAGTTAGGTTGCATCCCAACTCTTTGTGTAGCCTATTTCAAATAGTATTTGGTCATCAAGACTTCTGGGTTTCTTCTCTGGATGCAAACAAATGGATCGTGGGCTTTAACTAGCGGAACTACAAGATCACCTCAACTTTCCACAGCTGTTTATTGTTACCACTGAACTCAGCTACAGCTACCGAAATTTGTCAAGAACTGAAAGGCTTAAGAAGAGGGGAAACCATCTGAACGCTTTTTATATACATGTAGAAATCTTGGCCTATATAACAAACAAACACTCCGTTTGTTTGTCAAAGGCAGAAGACACAACAAACTCATGTCTTACCTTGTTTGTCTTTGGCATTAAAAACTGGCATCTTGAAAGGAGAACTTTTCACAAGTACCTTGAAATTTCTTCTTGAATGTTTTGTTTTAGTACCTGGCTCAAAGTTGAACTATTAGCAATATTTTACCCTTCCCAATGTCAACTGCGCGTTATAAACTCAACACACTTTTCTAGATCTATCTCTTTTTCAAATCACTTCTCTTTTAAGAAACGAATCTGAAATAGCCTACGAGGAAACTAATTACTGACACGTCCTTTTCAAAATGTCCAAAGTTTCCAGCGCACCTTGAAGCGAATAACAAACTTCTCCGACGATCGTCTTTCAAAACACTACTTAACCTACACTGTACGTGCAACGTGAGAGCGCGTTTCAAATTTTAACTCTCTACCACTACGCGGTGAATGCGGGTGCACCACCAACTTGCTCGTTCGTTCAGTTCAGAAGCCACAGACTGCTTCGCTCGCTGGCTGCCGCGCTAACCTCGCTCGAACGCGTCTTCTCGGTCCTGTGCTACGTACAGAGAGGCTAAAAATTCCACCGAGGGGCAGAGAGGGGCCACTAATAATCTCGCTCCCCGGCGATTTAGTTCCGCGTTTAGCTCGTCATGTGGTGGCCTAGTTCTCTTTACGGAGATGGCAGCAGCCGGTTCGAGATAGTTTACCCGCGTTGGGGAATCCCTTTTCTACGGGGTAAATTAGGTTTTATTTATAAGCCCAGGAGGAAGATGTTTCATGGTATATTATGTATCCTGGATTAGGACCCTTTCCCTGTTCAAAGTCAACACAAGAATTACCTTCCTTGCAGGGGAATTCCATTCCAACGCTGTCATATTGCTATGTGTAATTCCCTGTATGTTAAAATTACATTTTTATGTCACGATGCGATGGAATCAGGCGCTCGTTCATTTTTGGACGTGTGAGAGTATTGGTACCATCCTAAAGCATGTTCGTTTGTCTGTCTTTCAATGAAAAAAAAAGTCCATCTATCTTGAATAGAAGTCGAGATATTTCTGACTGAAGAAGGTTGGGGTTGTCTAGTTTCAGAACCAGAGAATGACCGCCAATGTTTGGTGACTTCCATAGCTTGAGAGTCCTTGGAGACGAAAATCTACATTGTTCAATAAATGTCTCTTTGTAAAGGACACAACAGGTGTTGAGTTAAAAAAAACCATGTACATTATTTCGATAAAATTGTCCAATCAGGCGGGGAAAAGGCGGTATCTTCGATTTCACTACGATTCGCCTGATTTCACCACAATGTCTCACATTTATTTTTCAAGTCTTTCTACCTTTAACTGTCCCTGGGCAAAAAGCTAATGTTGCCTATTACAATGACAATTTGAGTTAAGACTAAGAGGATGCCATCGACACTACGACAGTCAAAGTCTTAGGTTAAAAAAAGATCAATAGAATGCACTTTGAAATGAATAACTAACTTCACTGATAGTCTTTAAGGCATCGGTTGTCTTGTGGTTTGGCTGTTAGTCCTGCCTGATAACCACTGTACTGTGGCGATTAGTAACGATGTTTGTGTATTTGAATGTATAACAGTCTGTACTTACTATGTTGCATTATGCTAATAAAGTAATCTTCCATTTTGCTTTGGATGAAAATGTCGGTTTAAAAAAAAATGCTTTCGTTTCCAAGTGTTGCCAACTCGTACTGATAAACTTGCCAAGATTCTGCATTGATGTGCAACAGCTTTGAAATAAATGTAGGCTAAATTAAGTTTCTAGCTTTTATTATTTTGAAAACGCCTATATTTAAAGATATGCACACACAACTCATAGACCCACAAATATTCTCATATGTAAAAACTACTGACAGAGAGTAGGACTGATCAACAAAATTCTGCGCCGAAGCTTTTTCCTATCACGAGTTTAAGTTTGATTAAAATACTCAATAGTAGACACACATACACACATACACACACATATACACATACACACATACACACACACATACATACATACATACATACATACCTACCTACCTACTTACCTACCTACCTACCTACCTACCTACCTACCTAC
>NW_004798251.1:186354-191130 GCF_000002075.1 Aplysia californica | reverse complement strand
GGGGGGTGGCAGTTCTGGATGTTTTTTAATGTTTTGTTTGTTTGTTTGTTTGTTTGTTGGGGGAGGGGGGTGCAAATTATTGGTTTGCTCATAATATTGCAAAATTCATTACAGGGAGAATACAGTCAAATCTGCCCGACTACTAACTGTCCAAGACAATCACATGTTCAAATTTAAAACTTCCTACTCTCCGTTTTGAATTAGGTTTTTGGGGTTGTTTTGTTGTCTGTTTGTTTTTTTGTCATTATTACACTGTTCAACATAGATATGATGGATGGTCGTTTTGAAAAGGTTCGACTGTGTTTTTTCTAGACAGCGAATTGTCCAAACTCCTGTTTGCAAAACGCCATTGGTACAGTTAACAGTTCATGAATGAAAACCTGACTGTGAATGCCATCACTTTTATCAGCTAATATCTTACATTATAACCTTGTTTTCTATGCTATTTCTGTTGGCCTGGTTTTTCAGTCTATAAAGAATTTATTACTTCAGTTATGGTGGGAGATCATGATTTACATTACGAGTGAAGTTGTAATCACGAGTTTCATCGACTGATTACAACTGACAACTTCCCAAGTAAAATAAATAATGACTTACCACTATAACGAGTGTAATACATTTTTAGTTTGTATCTACTGATATCAGCTGGCGAAATGGATCCCGATCAACAAAGTTCAAATGACCAGTCAAGTGGACAGGAGGATTCTTTCAAGAGTCTCAAATGAAAACAACATTTTCATGCCCGTCAGAGTCAGACTAAGAAAAGAAAAAAAATGGATTTTTTAGCCACACTAGTTATCCGTTGTGCTATCCGTATGTCTCCCTCCGCGAAATAAACCCTTACCAAAACAACAATAAAGTAAACAAAGCAAAGCAAGCAGAAAGCGTATGATTCAAAAGTTGAAAATTCTTTAACAGCTTATTATATTAGACATGTTGTCGTTAGAATAGAAATGATTCTGACTTGGATTTTAAACTTCGCAACCAAAACAGACCAAAGCCACGAGTCGTTTTCTAGCATAGACTTGTGCATATCACTAAAATACATCTTCGCACTCATCTGACCTAATACCGGTTCACTATGGAGAGCACAATATGATTCAAGTTGGAAAAAACTAAGGTCACCTAAGAAAGTTGCACGGACTCTCAACGATAGGGACAGTGGGAGACTGGTGTTGGACACTTAATTTGGCGCCTGTTGTGATCGCGCTTTGGACCAGAGTTTTTACAGAAGGCACAAAACGGCTGCCATAACATTGCACAGTCTAGGAATATTATGCTTCAACTTAAAGTCTATATCTTGCTTACAGAAGATTAGAAGGTGAATACAGTTTACGGAGCAATTAATTGATGCAAATGTTGGTTATAGTGCACGTGTAAGGATTTATTTCACGGAAAGTGCAATGCTAAAACAACTCCATGTATAGCGTAATATGTTATATTGATGTCATTTTGTTGTTGTTAAAGTTGATGTCGTTGTTGTTGTTGTTATTGTTGTTGTTGTAGCATAGATTTAACTCCCCTTTTAACTCAATAAGATTATTTCTGAAGCCGTACATCCGAATTGAACGCCCTTCTCCTATGAGATCGAGCCAAATGTATAATATGTCTTAAAAGCTACCCAAAACAACCCATATTAGTTTTTTAATGTCCCGCATTGGGAATCCGAACCAAGACCATCTGCCATATAGTCCTGCATGATACCGACTGAGTTAACTGTGTTCTCAAGGTTTATTGGACTCAGCAGTTACTATCGAGTCTACATCAATTGTTGTCATTTAGTGGGTAGTAAGTGTTACTTTTTTTTTTCTTTTGTAAGAATTTTACGGCACTCGCAATTGCATAAGGTCATAATTATGAGCGCCAGAATATTAGACGTGTTACAAGAGAGTAACACACATAAAAAAGAAGAAGGGGGGGGGGGGAGATAAGGGCGACAGATGTTTGATAGGAAAGAAGAAGCAAACCACACCAGAGCACCCGCCAACCACCCACAGTGTTACTCTATATGTAAATAGGGTGCGCATTATACAACAGGAAGCTCCCAGCCAGGAAAAAAAGGCGGGTATATAAATTTTAGATACTTCAAACTCATCTAATAGAGGAGGCAAATCGATTGAGTAATACAACATGTTGACGATAGTAATGGTGAGAGCTATCAATTATTTGGTAACACCTAGGGATTTCGATGCTCTGAGAAAACTAGAGTGGTTGAAAAGTTACGATGAAGAAAGAACGTTCTGACTTCGTGACGGACAATACTGAGAAAGCAAATATCCCAGAGTGATAACCACCAGCCCCACCTCCTCCTGACCTTTCCAAAAGAACAAGGGTAATACTAATACAATACCTGGATACTTGGATACCTGGAGGTATCATATCTGACTCAGAGGTTGACTTGTAATGCCCCTGCGTCCTTCACGGTCGCGAGCAGCCCTTGCACATTCTGCTATGTCCAGGCGAGTCCTTGTTTTTATGTTGCCTATCCATGTTACAATTTGTCTTTCCCCTTGCTTTCCTGCCTCACATCCTTCTTTCAAGTACCTCTTTCTCAATGGTCTCGTGTCGTTTTAAGTGGCAATAAATGAATACCCTACAAAACAATTAATAATGGTTAGCGCCATTTTCAACAATGCAAATTCATTTCAGAGGCAAGAGTTCCGAGTTGACGTCGTAAGTCTTCATAAGAACCGAGCGATGTAACTGTTTTGGTGTAAGTGTTTTACGGCGTTGGCAACTGTATAAGGTCATATCAGCGCGAGCAATATGAGTGTTGAGCTGTGAAAACCCACTTAACTGCCACATCGAAGCTCAAGTACATCCCGTTTGAGATTCGAAACAGGGTCCTTGTTAACGTAGAAAAACACGTTCCCAGCTGAACTTGCAGAGTTACCCAAGTTAAAATAAATACAGTTCAGCCCAGAGGCCAAACACAGAAAACGTTTTACGAGTACAAGATTATTCAAGTTTATAGGGCCCTTGGGTTGATTGTAGGTATCCTGAAAGAAACCTTGGTGGCGTTGATAGTATAGTGGTTAGGCTACACAGCTCGTAATCATTAGGCTGTTGGTTTTGGGGGTCAAAGGCACACCTTTGTTCAACCTTGCGTCCTCAGGAAAAGCCCTTTACACGAATGTTCCTGTTTGGCTCGGTCCTATCGGAGATGGGTACTAAATTTGCGAAGGTCCCCCCTCTTAAAAAACTGTATAGAGCTGTAAAATTCGTAAAATCAATATAAATTTGCGCAAAAAAACATAACATTTCCTAGGTGTCTGTAAAGTACAGTCAGAAAGACTTTAGTGATAACGAAATCTAGAACTACGTCGTTTTGAGTCAAGCGCAATACGTGTTACATGCAGTCAGTATTCCATCCAGTAGCTCTAAATGTAGTCTTACCTGTTCTTGGCTTATCTAAAAGAATTACAATAAATTGCCTCCATAAAATATTTTCTTTAAAAATGTTCATCTTTCAAGCCCCCATCAACACAAGTTATGTCACTTAGGAGACGGGCTGCCATCCTAACTGTCAGGGCCAACCCGGGCTGAGAAGGATATAAAGCCCCAGCAGAACGATCGAGATACTCGATCAAAATTCTCTCTCCATGGGAATGGAACTGAAGTCCTCTGGACGCGATAGCGAAGCGCCTATCTGCTACGCCACAGAACATGGTGCCTCCTTAGAGATGATGAAACGATTTTGATCTTAGGAAAATTGAGACTAATAATTATGTAAAGGACATGTAACTATGTAACAACAGCTACTGTTCTAATTGCACAGCGCAAGTATAAATTAAAGTAGAAAAACAGCAAAAAACTAAGGGCTGAAATACATGAACATGTAAGTCGAACGATTGCTAGATTTGGTTAAAAAATGTATTGTTATTTGGCAACACCGCATGCTTTGACAACATAAGGGTCAACAAATTCTTCACCATAAAGAGAAAACAAAGCTGTACAACTTCAATCAAAATAGTGTCAAGTACATTCCTGAATTGACTAGATCTAGCAGCGCATGTTTAAAAATTTCCGTACAGCCAAATGTAAATCAATTATGTATGTCAAGCAAAGGTGAAAAAAAAACTCCTCGATCATCGGCATAATGTCGTGTATACGGACAACACTTGTAAACGACGCACACATTTTAATACAGAGTGCCCACAGGGGGATCGGGTCTGGTCGGGGTGGTTTACTAGCCAGATTGGGAGCGCAAAGCGGCTATAGTGGCATAGGCATAGGTCAGACTGGAATGTGCCAGAGAGACTTATACGGGGTGCTCATTGGGGATGGGATCGGGTCGGGTCGGGTCAGGTCGGGTCGGGTCGGGGGCGATCGTCCCACTCGTCGTCTAAAAACACACGCGTTTGTTTTTGAGTCGACAAGTCGGAAGAGATCGGCCTATGCCACTATAGCAGCTTTGCGGGTCTGGGGCGATCACCCCACTCGTCGCCTGCTCATCATTTTTGATCGAGAAAGGAAACATGATCTCTTCTCTTTACGATACTTTTCCTATCACCGCAAACATCCAACTGATGCAAGCAGGCGAGATAACAAAAAAAAAAGGGGCCAGAGAGAGAGAGAGAGAGAGAGAGAGAGAGAGAGAGAGAGAGAGAGAGAGAGAGACTGACAAACAGACAGACAGAAAACCAGACAGACAGACAGACTAACAGACAGCCAGACAGACAGCCAGAAAGCAAGACAGAAATCAAGAAATCAAGATAGAAAGAAGCAAACAAACAGACAAAGGAAGAAGGAAAGAAGAAGAAAAAAGGGCCAGAG
>NW_004798251.1:183043-185064 GCF_000002075.1 Aplysia californica | reverse complement strand
GTAGTGTGTGTGAGTGTATGTGTGTGTGTGTAGTGTGTGTGCGAGTGTGAGTGTGTGTGTGTGTGTGTGTAGTGTGTGTGTGTGTGTGTGTGTGCGTGTGTGTGTTTGCTAAATCGTCCAAAAATGATAATTTAATTTAGTCAACTAACAACAAAATAAACCAACAGTTGAACAGATATGATGCTATGACAGTGCAAGTTTTAGAATTTGTTTTTCTTGCGATTTCTATTTTGAGACCTTACGCGTTTTTCCCCACATTGACTCCATTCCTTATACTTTAAAATCGAGTCAAGTTCAAAAGTGTCCTATAAAGCAGGGAGCTTTAAAACTATTCACTGATTTGCTCCGGATTTTAGAGATACAGTGGTTTGGTGCGTCACCGTCATCGGTAGGTGTCGTGAGTTCGATTCCTTTGTGGGAATGCAGTTACAATAATTGTGAAAACAGGTTTTTAAAGTACATAACGATGGTGGGAGGAATCCCGAAACGAGCGAAAACTATGAACCAGAGTAGGGTTAGGGTTAGGGTTAGGGTTAGGGTTAGGGTTAGGGTTAGGGTTAGGGTTAGAGTTTTGGGTAGGGTTAGGGTTAGGGTTAGGGTTAGAGTTTTGGGGTAGGGGTAGGGGTATGGATAGGGGTAGTGGCTGGGGTAGTGGTAGGGGTAGGGGTAGGGGTAAGGTGACGGTTAGGGTTAGGGTTTGGGTTTGGGTTTGGGTTTGGGTTTGGGGTAAGGGTAGGGGTAGGGCTAGGGCTAAGGTTAGGGTTTGGGGTAGGGGTAGGGGTAGGTGTAGGAGTAGGTGTAGGGCTAAGGTTAGGGTTTGGGGTAGGAGTAGGGTTAGATGTAAGGTTAGCTTGGCTAGGTCTCTTATTTATTGTGTTTTAGTGGGATGGTCGCTCGATACGGAAGTCCTTCCAAGATGGTCACCATTATTTTACTCAACAAACTCTGATACACAATGTTTTAATTCTTAGACCCCTTTGTAGTGTCGTACCACAACAAAATTGTTGGCTAGCTGTCTTTGTCTGTGGGTTGTGGAGAATGAACATTAGAAAATCACGAGTGAATATATTCGTTCTTGTTGTGTTGTATCGGTGCGGTAGGTTTCTCTTATTTGCTTTACGAACTGGCGTGAAAAATAACCATCTTGTGAGTGGCAGGCGAGTGCTCGGATGTGGTTTGCTCCTTCTTTCCTAACGAACATCTGCCATCCTTATCTCTCCTCCTTCTTTTTTCATATTTTGTTTATCTCTCTCGTAACACCTCTTATCTTCGGCACTTATATGACCTTATGCAGATGCAAACGCCGGACTGTATAGCTTTTGTCAAACTTTATTTTCGTTGTCCACACCCCACTAACAAAACGGTTGGCTGTTTAGTCAAAGTGAGGTACTGAGCTAAGGGTCCCGTTCTTCAACTTCAAATACATCACGTGGGTCACCGTCACTTTTTCACAACCATCTCATCTCTGATTGCTTCAGGCTTTCCGTGAGCCCAGTTAGTATCATACTGGACTACGGAGCGGATGGCCATGGTTCAAATCCCAGACTGAGTGTTTTTGGGGAACTCGTCGATCGTGTCATTTTGTGGATTTCCAAGTTGCCAACCCATTCATTTGGTCCTATCGGAGACAGACGTTAAATTCTGAGGTCCCGTCTCTTAAATAACGTAATGGTTTTTGATCCGGTCGTTAATCTAATAGATTCTCTTTCATTCTCATTGCTGAGGCCTACTTGACTATATTATATTGAAAGGGGGCGTAATAGTGCACATCATAATTCAAAAAATTATTCTAGTCATCAGATACATTGTACCTAGGTGAGAGGGTGACTCTGATGTTTCCGCTATTCTTAATCTTTTGCGTATGTCACACAACTGCCCACATGTCATCTTAACCATTACATTCTTCAAATTCTTCTATTTCGCTGGAGAAATGTTCACCTATGCGTATGAACTGGTCATCGTTAGACATTGATGGGCGAGCTCTTCTTCTTCTTCTTCTTCTTCTTCTTCTTCTTCTTCTT
>NW_004798251.1:181462-182566 GCF_000002075.1 Aplysia californica | reverse complement strand
TCATCATCATCATCATCATCATCATCATCATCATCATCATCATCATCATCATCATCATCATCATCATCATCATCATCATCATCATTCCCAGGACTACGAGAGAGACTGAGGGACAATGAGAACATCATCTGTGCCGAGGGCTACATGCGTGAGTTGGAGAGGCGTGGCTACGTGCAGTACGGACCCAATACCCCTGAGGTGGTGCTAGAGTACCCAGACCAGGTGCGCTCTCTGCATCAGGAGTTTGTGCTGGCAGGAAGCGATGTGGTGGAGGCTTTTACGGTGAGGGATTAGTTTTAGTTTTGTTTTAGTTTAGTTTTAGTAAGGTTTTACGACGCCCGCAACTGCATAAGGTCATAATAAATAAGCGCCAAGGGGTAGCTGTCAAAAGAGAAGTCCATACGGGGAATCAGGCTTACTCTGCTCACCTCTCTAGCCTCAACAGCACAAAGTCTACTTCGAATATCAAAGCACAACTGATATACAGTTCATAAGAGAGTGACAAACATAATAAGGAAGTTGGGGAAAAAATTACGATATTATAGGATGAGGAAAGAAAACGCAGCAGTTCCCCCTGTATTGTTCCGGCACAGTATGAGTATGCCATTGATAAATCAGTCCACTTATAATTCTACTCTGCGTAAGTGTTAACCCTTTCGGATGGCCTAACGACATTTCAGTCAGTAGCCTGTGTGTTTATAAGTGTGTATGTTTGCTATGTGTGTGTATGTGTGCGTATGTGTTGTATGCATTTGTGTATGTGTTTGTATGCATGCTTTTGTGTATAAAGGTGTATGTGTTTATGTGTGTGTTTTAGTGTATTTAATGTGTATGTATATGTGTATGTTTATGTGTGTGAGTGTGTGAGTGTGTATGTGTGTGTAGATGTATGTTTATGTGTGTGTATGTGTGTTGTGTACATGCGTGAGTTGGAGAGGCGTGGCTATGTGCAGTACGGACCCAACACCCCAGAGGTGGTGCTAGAGTACCTAGAGCAGGTGCGCTCTCTGCTTGAGGAGTTTGTGCTGGAAGGAAGCGATGTGGTGGAGGATTTTACGGAGAGAGAGAGAGAGAGAGAGAGAGAGAGAGAGAGAGAGAGAGAGA
>NW_004798251.1:177767-180456 GCF_000002075.1 Aplysia californica | reverse complement strand
AGAGAGAGAGAGAGAGAGACAAAGACAGAGACAGAGAGGTAGGTGTGTATTTGAGCGTGTATATGTGAGTACGTGTGTTAATGTTCGTGCATCAATGATGTTATACAGGTGCGCTCACTGCATTAGGAATCCCTAGCAGGCAGTAATGTTTGGTGGAGCCTTTTAAGGTGAGGGATTCAGACTTTGTGAGTGTGTCCGCCTTGCCCGGGAAGTGGCTTTGTTTTGTTTTGTTATGTTTTTGTTTTTGTTTTTGGGATGTTCTTTTCATTACTATGGACATAGAGCCAAGATGCGTCTTATTGAAAGAAAAAGTTACTGGGAACGCCCGCATTGCACGAGAAGCTGCTTTGGAGTTCGGTTTTATTTGTTTGTTTCTTTGTTCGTTTTTTAATTTTCCATTTTTTTCCCGAACTTTTCATTTCAATAGACAAAGAGCTAAGATACTTCTTATTGGAAGAATACATTGACATGGGACGTCTGAACAGAGCTGCACTCTGCATTGCCTGAGAAATGGCTTTGGAGCTTTTGGGTTTTTTTTGTTGATATTTGAACCGATTTTTTAAAAAAATTATCGTTGTTTTTACTTTTCAGTACTATGGACACAGAGCTAAGATGCGTCTTATGGGGCGAGAAAGTGACCTGGAACGTCTGAACAGAGCTGCACTCCGTATTGCCCGAGAAGTGGCTTTGCATTTTGGGGGGTTTTTTGCTTGTTTTTCTTGTTTTGTTTTGATTTTGATTTTTCTGTTTCTTTATTGTTTTTTGTTTTCCATTTCAGTACTACGGACATAGAGCCAAGATGCGTCTTATAGGGCGGGAAAGTGACCTGGAACGCCTGAACAGATCGGCGCTCCGCATTGCCCGAGAAGTGGCCGACCAGACAGGCACGCTCATGGCGGGGAACATCTGCAACACCTGTGTCTACGACCCCAAGGACAAGAGCACTTTTGGACCTGTCAAGAAAATGTTTGAGGTAGGTGTGTGTGTGTGTGTGTGTGTGTGTGTGTGTGTGTGTGTTTGAGTGTGAGAGAAAGAGTGTGAGGGTGTGTGTGTGTGTGCGAGAGTGTGAGAGGGTGTGTATGTTTATCTGTGTGTGTAAGTGTGTATATGTGTATGTGAACGTGTGTATGTGTGTGTGGGGGGGGGGTGTTAACGAAAGAGATACAGGGCAGAGAGATAGATAGATAAGTAGGTATATGGGTAGACAGATAGATAAACAGAAAGGTAGGTAGATGAGTGGACACATTCATACATAGATACATACATAGATAGATACATAGATACATAGATACATACATAGATAGACTACGGACGGATGGACGTACGGACGGACGGGCAGACAGACAGATAGATATGTGAGAAAGGATGGTAGGAATGAGATATTGTATTTATATATATATTTATACTCAAAATGTACGTACCTTCTATTTGCAGGAGCAAATCCGATGGGCTGTTGGTGAAGGTGCTGACTATATTATCGCTGAGACGTTTAGCGACTTTGGAGAGGCAAAACTAGCCCTGGAAGCCATACAGGAGGTTGGGAAAGGTGAGTGGAAAGCCTCGTTAAAAGATTTTGGGAGTACAATTTTGACGCAAAACAACGAGCACGATAAGGCTTTGACACAATTCTATGTTCTTGGATATTAACCCTTTCTGAGCCATACCAACCTATACTGTCCTTCCCGTCATATTGCTATACCGGCTTTTCCTGGCCTGACAGTGACACACCAACCTTTGGTACGGGCTTAGAAATATGAGCACCCCACTCTAAATTAAAATACTGACGTCCTAAGTCTTTGCACGTGAAATTTCAATTGAAATACATCGTTTAGATAAAAGCAAAGGCAATTTTTTTTTGCTACTCCTCCCTAAAACGCTGAAAAACACTGAAATAATTCAGTTTTGGGAAGCTATCATCTGGCGCCATTTTGGTTCTGCCTTGCTGATCTGCTGATTTATTTATGGTGCTAAGAGGGTTAATGTTCTCATTTCTAGTCGAGGATATAGGCAGAAACAATAAGGTAAAACATTGATATAGCAGTGGTAGAAGTGAAAACACAACGCTATATTTTTTTCTGAAAAAAATTGGCTCTTTAACACCTAATACCACCTAAACGTAGAAAATAAGAAATTATCGGGGTTTTTTATCAGGTCTCCGGGCCATTGTCATGTTAGTCACAACGTCAGTGGAGGCGTAAAACATTTGAAGGGGTGATGTGAAAAACATACTAGATCTAGTCCGTTTTTGGAAAAAGAAACTTATAGCAGTAATAGTAGAATGTGCGCGTGAAATCAATCTAGGGAAAATCCAACAAAATGAATCACAAATTGTACTTTTATAAAAGCAGATCAAGTTAATTAAGAACAAACGATGTCATGCATAAAACGTGAAATATAAGCTAATTTGTCGTAGGATTAAAGTGGCTCAGTATATTGTTTTTCCTTTTTGTTCTACCACCAGACAGTCAAGCAGCGAGAGAATACAAGTCGGGATCAGATGGATACAGAAGAAGTGGCAGGCCCAGGAAAAATAGAAAGAGGGGATCAAAGAAACTTTACACAAGAACAATAATATAAAAATGAAACAGGTGATACAATATCATTATAAGAGAAAGACATTAATTGCCCTCAGCACCGTTAAGTAACTGAAGCCGAAAAAAATAGAATAAGCATGATTTTCGTGGGGGGG
>NW_004798251.1:175989-177225 GCF_000002075.1 Aplysia californica | reverse complement strand
CTGTCTTGCAGGCCTCCCAGCCGTGGTGACATTAACTGCGTACTGCCCAGATGTCACAACCGACGATATTCCCATAGAAGAAGCGTTGAGGCAGCTGGAGATCTTGGGGGCCGATGTCGTCGGGCTCAACTGCGGCCGGGGTCCAGAGACAATGATGCCTTTGTTGAAAAAGGCTCGAAAGATATGTAAGGTTAGTAAATGTGGTGGGTGGCTGGCGGGCGCTCTTTTTGTGGTTTGCTCCTTCTCTCCTATCAAATTTGACGTCAAAGATTTTGCATTTCACACAATGTCAAGCTTTATGTAATGCAATTCTTTGAAAACCTTGATAACGACTCCACATAATTGACGGTTTTGATAGAGCAGAGAGATCTAGAACATTTGGTTTTTGACGTCACGGTCTTGGTAACTGAAAACAGCCAAAAATGTCAGACAGAACTTTGTAAATCTGAGGTAGCGAAATACTTATCATCGTTATCTCCCTTTCTTCTTTCCAATGTATGTTAGTGGGTGGTTAGCGGGCGGTCTGGTGTGGTTTCCTACTTCTCTCCTATTAAACGTATATCGCTCTCCTTCTCTCGTATCAAACGTTTATCGTCGTTATCTCTTTTTTCTTTCTTTTCTGTGTAAGTTAGTGAATGGTTGGCTGGCGCTCTTGTGAGGTTTGCTCCATGTCTCGTATAAAGCGTCTGTCGTTGTTATCTCTCTTTCTTCTCTCCGTGTATGTTACTGTCTACCAACACCTCTATTCTTTCTGTTTACCTTTTCAGGCCTCTGTTGCCTTTTTAGGGTGTACAGAGGAGAAGCAAACGCCTTTCACTTGTTTACTACTTCACCTTTTACATGGTTATGTTGTTCTTGAGAAATATTTATCTAACCTCCTTTATTCGTCTTGTCCTGGTCCTGCCCCTTCCTCTGTTTTCATCTTATCTCTGGTTGTACGTTCTCGTTGCTCTTTTGTTTGGTTGTACATGTAAGCTTGACATATGCCCAAATAATTGAAATCGTTGTTTATTTATGTATTTTAAAAAAGGGAGGTGCGCCAACTTGTTCTCTGTTAGTCTCGCGCTGCCCCTTCTTCTGACATTCAAGTCCCCTTCCCTTTTCTAATCCATGATATTCTTGGCCCTGCCTGCATCAAAGACCTAAAATTATCATAGATCGTGCACGTTAAGGTAATTCCGATTCACTATGGAGCGCACAACTGAACTTAATTTGGAATCAACCTAGCGAACGTTA
>NW_004798251.1:169430-171574 GCF_000002075.1 Aplysia californica | reverse complement strand
TATTATTCTACAGGTGCGCCGGCCCACCCTCTGGACATCGACTGCTGCCGGTGTAGCCGGAGTGACGTCAGAAGGTTCGCCAAGGAGGCTCGGGCTCTGGGCGTACAGTACGTGGGTCTGTGCTGTGGCAGCAGCTCCAACATGCTGAGAGAGGTGGCCCAGGAGTACGGGCGAACCCCCGCGGCCGGCGTCTACGCCCCTGACATGGACAAATGCACGCTGGCCCAGGCTAGGACCGCCCACGTACAGAAGAGGCAGTTCTTCGCCTATTCGCGGGTGTACAATATCGCTACGTAGTGGGCTATGTGTGTGGAGTTTGAATAGGAGAATGTCGGTCGTGATAGAGACAAGAATATCATTTGTATTGAAAAAAATAGTTGTGTGAAGGATTGGATCCTAAATATATAGGCCTATGTTACGTATACATAAATACACGTATATACATTTTTTTTCAAGAGAAAGTTACACATTGGTATTCAAATAGATCGATAGCAGACAGACAGGCTGACAGACAGACAGACGGACAGACAGACAGACGGACAGACGGACAGACGGACAAAGGGATAGATAGAAGGGTCGATAGATAGATAGAGAGACAGGTAGATCGACAGACAGACAGACAGATCTAGATAGATAGATAGATAGATAGATAGATAGATAGATAGATAGATAGATAGATAGATATACCCACCCTTCTTCTTTTACCTTTTCTGATCTACACTTTTACGCCGTCTCTATAGTTATGTCATGTCTAAAACGACATGACTTTTGTATTATGTATGTATGTCTATACAAATATGTTATCCGAGGGTAGAATGGCCCAAACACAAAATAATAATTATAATTATTTTTATTACAATAATATGATTTACAAAAGAAATAAACAGTCACATTGATGGATAAAAAACGACTTGCATTGCTTACTGCTATTGAACAATTTAATTGTTCTACTTGCTGCTCGTACGTACGTTTTAAGGCCGACAACTTTGGTGGACTCAACGTGTCCAGTGTTATGTACTTTCATCGAAGATGTAAAGATCATCCAGGTCTTTAGCGCAATTAGTGACGAGGTAGTTTTATATCCAGTTTAAGTTTCTATTCGTTAAAAAAATATTAATTTGATCTGAACTGATATTTTTTCAGATACGACGATTGTAGGTAATCATGTTGGTTCAGATTTCTTCTCTTCATTTTTTTCTCTCCGCTATCTTGTATTTTATTAGAGAAAGGCTCTATGGTCCTCTTGGTACTATGAAATATTCTTTAGAAGAGTCACAAAAAATCTCGACTTCAAATAATACTTTTTACATTTATTATTTAGCAGTTCGAGTTGACCAGTTGACTCGTTTTACAGTTCGGCTCGCCAATGCCAGTGTTAGTATCCGAATTCAATCTTTTACCATTTTGTTAGAAAAAATAAAAATACCTCGGGAAAGAAGAAAAATTGATATACAATTACATTATTCAAGAAGTAAAACGATTTTTAAGTTTAGAAGGCTGAAAAAGAGAAAATAGAATAACCTATGCATATATTCATACATCCTTTTAGCCTACGGGCGATTGCCTACGGGGTTATTGTTTACCTGTCGTTGAACGTCCCCGTAAGAACTCACGAAAGCGATGCGATTCGTTGTCCAGCATGATGTCATTTAAAAAAACCCCAGAAAATTGTCAGCCCAAGGGATAATAAACCAAATTGTATACTTGTGTAGGTTTATGCCCCTTGCAACACAATGAGGTTATTCAAGAGGCAGGACCTCCGAATTTAACGTTCATCTCTGACATGACTGGACCAAATGGTAAAAATTCACACAGTCAAATACCTCTCTGAAGATCACGACATCGGACCGCGCTCAGCCCCGAAGCCCCGTACCCATAATCTAATGATTTTTGGTCCGTTAGCAAAAACAGGAGACATCCGATGCCACAGAACGCAAGGAATTACTTAGTAGTTTGCTTTAATCAGACTTTTACAGCGCTGACAACTGCATAGGGGGCTCTCGTCGCCTAGAGGTTAAGGTGTTGGCCTCTCATTCAAAGGTCCCGGGTTCGAATCCAGGTAGCGACCAAAACATTTTCTTCTCTAAAATTGTCTCCTTTCACCTCCTTTCCTGCTCTCTACCAATGTTCTGTTGTCTGCTTTC
>NW_004798251.1:167380-169229 GCF_000002075.1 Aplysia californica | reverse complement strand
AGATCTACACCTAGCCTTCTCGGACAAGGGCGAAAAATCTCGGAGGGCCCGTGTGCAAGTTGTGCACGTTAAAGATCCCTTGGTGGTCTAAAATTGATAAGAGTAGGCTTCGGCCGCCACCCGGGCAAAATTCAAAATTTCCTACCAACCGAAAAATATTAGGTGTGTTCCGCGCGCTCATATGACCTTATGCAGTTGCGAGCGCCGTAAAACACTCTACAAAAACAAACAAACAACTGCACAAGGTCATTTGAATTGAGCGCGCGAAACACAAGTTGGTTGCATTTACAACAGTTCACAGCACGGCTTGGTTTTGGTCAATGATAAGATTAAACTTAAAGATACCAGTTTACATTACATTAAAATGACAGTATATTACTTCTTTGTGTAAAGGCCAATGGCCTTTGTAAAGATGAGAATTCTGTTAGGATCAGCGACGGAGAACTGGTCTTGCATTTTTTTTACATTTAAAATATTATTTCCTTCGAGTCTCTCCCAAGTCTGGACATTCTGTTAGTATGTGTCTAATGATGAAATCAGTATCGCATCCGACACAGAACGGTTTCTCATGTTTAGAAGAGCTGCTAGAGGTACAAGGAATACTAGGGGAAAGTGGCGAAAGTAATAAATAAGAAGATATATGTGGCGAAAAGGCTGGAGTGGCGATTCCACTGAAGTGAATTGATCATGCACATATGTCGACGAAGATGTTTAAAAGTACAAGACAGCTATCTGTGGTGTAATAATTAGACCAGTCTCTACTTACTACATCGAAACAATTGGCCGCTTCAGATTGTCATCATCATTAAGTTCCGAAAGGGTAACACACATCAGCGGTCATGGTTCTTAATTCATTTCTTGGCCAGACGCTCTTCAAAGAAACTACCTTATCCTGATCTTTCCTCGTCACCAGTCTATTTAGGCTCCCCAAGAAAGACGTTGCTCTAGGTCTACCCCTGCATTGTTCCCCCTCGATGTTGCCAGTGAGAGCTAGATGTCAAGACCTGTATGTCTTTTCATGTGTCCCACAAACTGTAACCTGAGCTAGTAACCATGTATTATAACGTGTGTTACGACGCGATAGAATGAATCTCTCATCAATTTTTGGGTATGTGAAGTTATTGGCATCATTTTAAAACTGGTTCATTCGGCTATCTTTCAATAAATATAATACGAATAGAAGTCGAGATATTTGCAACTGAAGGAGGTGGACATCCCAGGGTTTCAGAGCTAAAATCGGCAAGAAAATTGCCGCCAAAGTTTGCTCATTTCCAAAGCTTGAGAGTCGCTTGAAACTAAAAATGTACATTTGTTGTGCTTTAAATCAACGTTTTCAGTTTAAAATCTACACAGAAATATGTTTTTAAATAGAAATAAAAATGAAAAAATGAAAAAACATTGCCAAACTGGATGAAAGATGCCGATATCTTTGATATCTTTATTTTGACGAGCGCCTGATTTCACCACGTTGGCTCACAATTCAAATACATACCTGTCTCTGTATTGGAGGCATTCAAACGAAATGGAAATGGAAAAGTTTTAGGTTTAACGCAACTGTCAACACTATTAGGTTATTTTTTAAGAGGCGGGACCATCGATTTTAACGTTCATCTTCGAAAGGACCGAGCCAATTAGGAAAACCGTGTAAATTGCCTTTCCCAAGGACACAACGTCGGTTTCGTGAAGGAACGTATCATGTCAAATGTTTTCAATAAGTGGTGATAGTTTGTCAAGTAAGTGCTGCAAGTGGCATTTCCATTGGTAGACGTGAGAGAGAATAGAAAGAGTGAAGCGAGGAAGCAAAGTACTTTTTCTGAAGGTGTTTTTTAAAGTCCCCGTTAAGGGGGGG
>NW_004798251.1:164901-166210 GCF_000002075.1 Aplysia californica | reverse complement strand
AGACAGACAGACAGACAGACAGACAGACAGACAGACAGACAGACAGACAGACAGATAGAGACTGAGAGCGAGAGAAAGGGGAAGACAGACAGACACACACACAGACAAGCAGATAGACAAATAGATAGACAACCAAACAGGCAAACACATGCATATTGATATAATTTTACAAAGCCTTTGACAGCATAGACCGAGAGGCCATGTGGAAAATCCTTGCAATTTATGGCATCCCAACAATAATGATAAACTGTATAAGATCATTATATGCCAATGCAAGATGTGTCCTTGTTGAAGGAGAACTATCTACACCTGTTGAAGTAAACACTGGTGTTAGACAAGACTGTATATTATCACCTGTACGTTTTGGAATTGCGATCGATTTTGTAATGAGACCGAGTAAATATATTGAAACAGGCATTGGATGGACAAATGGTACATATTTAGGAGATCAAGATTTTGCGGATGACATCTGCCTGTTAAACACCACAGTACATGAAAAGAAAATTTTAAAAAAACAGACGAACTAGCAAAGGTTGCGGGAAAATTTGGCCTTTTAATAAATGTATCCAAAACAGAAGTACTACGACTATTATCAATAACTACGCCCATCACTCTATATGGAGTACCCCTTGCAGCAAATTCAAGTAATTTGACAGCATTATATCCGAGACTGCAGACTGCCTTGACGACGTCCACCAAAGACTTAAAAATGCATAGATCGCTTTTGTGAAATTAAAGACTATATTATGGAAGACAAAGATCATTTAATTGAAAGTAAAAATATATAATAGCAATGTTTTGGCTGTATTGACGTATGGGTCAGAGATTAGAAAACAAACAAATCAATTCAAAGAAAATTAAAAAGCTTTCTAACAAAATGTCTACGGAGAATTTTACTAATAAAAGAGAATGAATTTATTACAAATAATGAAGTGTTGGAAAGAGCTGGAATTGATGACATCAACACAACAATAAAAAAGAGAAGATGGAAATATCTGGGACACGTTCTGAGAATGCCAAAGACGAGATTGCCTAACAAGACATGTCAATGGAAACCATCTTGGAAGAGAAAGCGGGAAGACCAACTGGAAGCTACTAAGGTACAATAAGAGATGAGGCAATCGCCCAGGGCCTAGATATGCATAAAATAGAGAAAGTGGCCTGGGACAGATATGCGTGACGTTGACTGCTCTCCGCCTTATGTACCTGACGGTATAGGGAGAGAGTAAGTAAGAGTATATTAATATATATGCATGTATATGAGTGCGTGCGTGTGTGTGTGTGTGTGTGTTTGTGTGTGTGTGTGTGT
>NW_004798251.1:158767-159780 GCF_000002075.1 Aplysia californica | reverse complement strand
ATGGTATGGTATGGTATGGTATGGTATGGTATGGTATGGTATGGTATGGTATGGTATTAACATCCGTTAAAGTTGTACTTTATGATATGCTTGCGGACTCTTGAGTTTCGCATGCAACTTCGGGATTACAAATCACGCTTTCTCTTACGAGGTAGGGGTTTGAAATATCGTAAACAGTAATTTGTACAGAACTTTGTTGGGGAACCCGTTTTGGGGAAGTTTGTGAATGAGTAAAATAGTTATAGTGTGGTCAAAAATTCATTGCGCAACTTGTCCTTAAATATCTCTTTAACGGATGAATCAATGTCACCCATACTTTGCACATCAGTTTTGCATCAATTTGTCATGACTTAATAATTATTTTTCTACAACAATTTAAACTAGACTCAAAAAACTTCTATTTTAGGCCCCAATTTATATAAAATACTATAAATCTCCTTCATGCGGAAATTTAATATGATTGTTCACAGCACTTCCCGCTTCTCACACAAATTGTGTATGCGTAGGTGGCTTACGTCGCAGCTTACCAATGATACTTTTTTAGGCAAAACGTGCTACGAGAAATTAATTTTATATTGAACCAAAGACTCTACATTACAAGAGGGGCCACTCCTCTCTTTGAGCCAATTAAAAAAGTGTCTTCAAAATTCGGTGGCCCCCTCTTCGCAAATGCGTACCTCTTGCGAACAGAGTTACCCTACTTGTGCTTAAAAAATCAAAGTGAAACTAGCAAGTTTTAGGAATAAATTTCGGAAGAACGCTTTTTCTTAATGGTTACGCTGACAAAAACCTTTTCCGGAGGAAGGGGTGATTGTTTTCTTTGTTTAATTTGACTTTAGAATGAAAGACGAGAGGTCATCAAAATAAAATAAAAAACTAAAACTCCGCACTGAACGAACCGAAACTGCTGATGAGCAACAGTCGATTTGCGCACGCAAGGAGGTGCTATTCCTATTCTTCTTCTGGAAAAACGAAAGAGAGCTTCAAAACAGACTGCAGCGCCATCTGAAGCA
>NW_004798251.1:155543-156655 GCF_000002075.1 Aplysia californica | reverse complement strand
AATGATGATGATGATGATGATGATGATGATGATGATGATGATGATGATGATGATGATGATGGTGATGATGATGATGATGATGATGATGATGATGATGATGATGATGATGATGATGATGATGATGATGATGATGATGAGGATGATGATGATGATGATGATGATGATGATGATGATGATGATGATGATGATGATGATGATGATGATGATGATGATAAATGAAGAGTCCAGAGTACAAAAGCCACTACCCTCTTCATAGTGATGGCAGTTCTTATACGTAAGTGATATTTGGGCACTACTTATAAGTTACGCAACTGTTATCTTATATTTCGGTACATGATGTGTCTTTTTACCCATTGGTCATTACATTTTCTTTCCAAATCGAACCCATTAGGTTAGTGATTAGGTCCACGTATCTAGCCTTTCCTTCAACTTGGATGGATCCTGGTGGAGATGAAAGCATAAAAGCAAACATGGGATGCCGGTATTTTAAAGTTGTTTTAAAGGGTGTTAAATGCATACTACCCCCCCCCCCCTCCAGTGCAGTGCTACTGAATGGAATGTTTTGCCATTCCCAAAGGGAGGATATTAACATGTTTGTAAGCACTGTAGAAGTGTAAATGGGTTGATTTATCAATGCCAAGCTCATACTGTGCCGGAACGACGTAGGGGGAACTACTGCTTCTTCTTTCCTAATCCTTACAATAGTCATTTTTTGGTCTACTTCTTTCATTTGTTTGTCATTCTCTTGTGAACTGCTATTTCCAGAGTGCCTTGATAGTCGAAGCAGACTTTGTGCTGTTTAGGCTAGAGAGGTGAGCAGAGTAAGCCTGATTTCCCGCTTGGACTTTTCAGTTGACATGCCCCCGTGGCACTCATATGACCTTATGCAGTTTCGAGCCCGTAAAAAAAAACTTACTAAAACTTAAACTATATTCTATAACGCTGTCTCGCACCACCTACACCTTTTCCTTTTGCTGTCTTTGCTTTAGTCTTGCCATTCATGCTGGAAGAACTAAGACTACTACTACTACTACTACTACTACTACTACTACTACTACTACTACTACTACTACTACTACTACTACTACTACTACTACTACTACTACTACTAC
>NW_004798251.1:141567-154369 GCF_000002075.1 Aplysia californica | reverse complement strand
CGGGTCTACTACTACTACTACTACTACTACTACTACTACTACTACTACTACTACTACTACTACTACTACTACTACTACTACTACTACTACTACTAATGTACTATAATCCACTGTGCCTGGAGAAAGCTCCCTACTACTCTGTCGGCTAAGCTATTTATGAGCAACAGGTTGAAATAATTATTTCAAGTCTAAATATTTTTGATTAATTATTTTCAACATGCTGTAGTTCACCAGTTTTTAATTGACATTCTCTACACTGCAGGTGTAAAGGAAAACAGTATAGTTAACATTGACATGATGAACAGGACAACTAAACTGAGCAACGGTGTCAACCTTGTCTGGAATGCTACTGGTTCGAGCTTCGTCAAAATATGGTGCACTTTTTCTTCAAAGAACGTAAGTTTGGGTCGGGTATGTTTTCTATTATAATACAAATTGGAGTTTGTTACAGTAAGGCTGTTTTTCGTTTTAGTAGAGGTTTTACGGCGCTTGCAACTGCATAAGGTCATATGAGCGCCAGGGGATTAGAGGTGTTACAAGAGAGTAACAAACATAAAAAAGAAGGAGGGGAGATAAGGACGATAGATGTTTGACAGGAAAGAAGAAGCAAAACTGTTTATTACAGAGGAGAAAATATTACATTAAAGAGAATGTCTGTTTCAAGTTCGGTTTTTAAAAATCAGATACATTCTAGAAAATACTGTAATAAAAAAACGTAACAGCTCTGCCCTGTGGCACCAGGAGAGTACATATACATATACATGTGTGTGTAAGTGTGTGTGTGTGTGGGTGTGTTGGTGTGTGTGTGTGTGTGTAATATACGTACATAGTGGATGGGAGAGATTCGAGAACAACATTTTTATTTAGAAAATGAAACTAAAATACTCACATTCTGTCATAGTCACATTGCTAAGTATTGCATCAACATGAGAGAAGCAAAACATTTAGTAAATGACTGGTTTGGCTTGCTACTATTCTCTCTCTTCTACCTATGCACAATTTCTTCCACAGTCGCCTTTTGATCTTAACGTGATATACCTAGATTTGGGCAACAATGGAAGCAACTGCGGTTCTCTGAACACAAGCAACAGCTACATACCGAGCCAAGAGGCTAATGGGTACCTTGCCAAGTGAGAATTTGTTGGGTTTTTTTGGTCAAATTTATGCCGTTAATTGTTAGCAATAATGAAGTCAATATTCTAGTGGTTAGGCTACCGGACTCGTAATCGTGGGGTTACGGGTTTGGAGGTTCAAGGTTCAGCTCAGCTCAGCCCGATTTTGTGTCCTTTACTTAATTTCCAACATGTCATTCTCGTGTGAAAGGTAACTGCATGTATTATTTATAACAACATTATTATTATTATTAGTAGTAGTAGTAGTAGTAGTAGTAGTAGTAGTAGTAGTAGTAGTAGTAGTATTGTGAGGCAGCGGGGTTTATTATAATAATAATTAATATCATTATTATTGTTAATATCACCATCATCATCATCATAATCATCATCATCATCATCATCATCATCATCATCATTATCAGCATCATCATTATCAACATAATCGACGTTATCAGCATCACCATATTATTATTATTATTACTATTATTATTATTATTATTATTATTATTATTATTATTATTATTATTGCTATTTGTGTTTGTATTTTTTAAGATAATGATTATTACCACCATCATCAATATTACTATTATTACTATTATTATTATTATTATTATTATTATTATTATTATTATTATTATTATATTATTATTATTATTATTATTATTATTATTATTTTTATTGTTATTATTATTATCATTATTATTATTATCATTACTGCTATTATTGGTATCATTTTATTTTGTATTATCACTACGTGATCAAACGGATATTTAAGAATGAAAAAACATTTTTTAAACATGTCAAACGCAGAGGTACTTTTGCGCACTAGTTGTTCCAAAACATAATCCACAAACGCGTTTTGTTGTATTGATCAAACGGTGTATCATAAAGGCGTCCCAGATAAAAACCTGCCGTGTTAATCTACTACTTCTCACTTTTAGAAAGAGTTTTGTCAAAGAGCCACGACGAGGACACGGATTTTAGGAATCAGATTTCAAGCAACAGAATGTAATAATGCTGTGTTGATTCCTATTTGTAAAAAACATTAACTGTAACCAAAAAAAAGAAAGAAAGAAAAGAGAGAGAGTGAAAAAATTCTTGACCACTGTTGCAAACGTACGCCTGGAGACGCTATTTGTCTTCTTGGTCTTGCTACTTATATGATTTTCTTTTGATTGATCCCGCAGCTCTTCCAAGTACAGTCTTATCTCAAAACAAAGATTGGCGTCCTTGAATGTGACCTTGTCCACTGGATTTGTGTGGCTGCAACTCACAGTCAACTCCACAGCAAACGTCTCTGTGTTGTGCAGAGAGCCTGAGGAGAGATCAGTTCCGACAAGTAGACCGCAAGGGCCAATGGAGACAGGGGAAGACAATGGGCACAGCCAAGACAAGTTAAAAACTATTTTGATCACAGTATGCTGCTGTGTGGGTGTGTCAGCTATCGTCTGCTCTGCTCTTGTCCTGGCGTTCTGTAGATGGTCTCCCTTGTACAAGTTTTGGCGAACCGCGGATGGGAGGCAGCCGGTTCCCCTCGGGTCGCCTTCGAATACTACTGCAGAGTTGACCTCAACCAGCGATGGGCTCGCGTGTGGGGACTCACAGAACGCTTATACACTTCCAGCGGATGAATGTCCTCTAACCTCAAACTCTGAAACGGGAATCCGCTTCATGAAACTGGTAAAGGCTGAAGAGAAGCATAACATTTACACAGATGCTGACCAACCCGATCGAACTCTAGACTCATTTCCCGGGGTCACCAGCTCAAATAATGGACGAGGCTTGTACTCGGAGGTCGACGGGCCAAATAATAGACATGACGCGTATTCGAAAGTTTACGGGCCAAATTATGGATTCGGCTTGTATTCAGAGGTAGACAGACCATGTAACCGCCCGGGCTTGTATTCGAAGGAAAACAAGTCAGAAAACAGACAGGATAATTATAGCTTCCTTAACAAACCAGATTCGAGCGAAGAACCTATGAGCAGCATTTATAACTCCAGCCAAACAGCTGAGTACTCACATTTAGGGCGGCCTTCCGATGAACCCACCGTGATTTCAAACGTGTATGATGGATAAAAGCCATCAAAATTTGTACCTATTAGGTAGAAATTGCAGTGGGGGTATCCCCAGAGAGGAAACGGAGACCTGACAGAAAATGGGAACAGGAAATAATCGGGCTTGGAAACAATACAATTCAAGCAGGCAGAATGGCAAGAGACAGAGAAACCAACAACCGAAGAAGCTTAAGAAGAAGTACCAGCGTCTGTAGTTTGATCCATTGGCTTTCATATAAGATCTGTGTATTAAATTCCGAAGTGGAACAGTTTTTTTGAAAGAGTTCTTCGTTTGAAATAGTTCCGTGCAACCAGGGTCGGCTCTGACGTACAGACAAGGTCAAAGTATCCTTCCTCCAAAAAGTGTCGACAATGGGTTAATAAGTTGTAGGTAGTCCTTCGTTGCTGAAGATGACGATGAAATCCTGCTGCTCATCTGTGGACGTGCATGTTGTCTTTGAGCCGCTTTATTGGCCTCCTGAGATTTCTTTTGCCACTTGAAAGTTAATAAGTTACCTCATTACAATCTACAGTCATATCCCTGTTCTATTCTCAAAGATGAGAAAAAAAAGTTGCTTTTTATGGAGTGCATCCATTATTGATACAAGACAGTGGGAGGGACCACTTTCAACATCCACTTGCAAAATATTAAAATTGTTTTGTTTGGAATTGAAAGCCAAGATTTCCTCCAACTTAACTTGTCAGACATCACTAATATATCTTTAAATGTTATTATCTAATTTTCCGTTTCTCGTTTTCTATTTTTGAGGATTGCTGCTTTACTTGTTGGCATCTAGAGTCTTGACAGCTGATCTTAAAAGGGTTCAGCATAACACAGCTTTACCTCAGTGTTAGACATAGAGGAAGTAGATTGCCCAAGTACCTCTTCCTTCCCTTTGGACATTGACTTCCCTGATATGCTCCAAAGAAGAGACAAAGCCAATACGTTTGGAATCAAGGAAGACGTACGAGTGTATTTTATTATTTTACAGATGCAATAGGTTATTTTATTGCACGCATTTTCACAAAACAATATTTTCTTCTATTTTTGACTTTTACTCGGGCTGCTTTAACGGACACTTCAGTAAAATGAAAGTCGTCATTGACCTCGACATACCTAACAAGAGTGCTAAATTGTTGCCCTGGTGACTGGTAATCCATCGTAAAAAATTCCTTCGCTGTTTTCAGATTTCGTCTGTGATGCTTTTGCTCTGCATACCCTTTGTCATATAGTTACTCCTTCCAGAATTATGTAGCGGGTGCATTTGATTTGAAGGCGTAGACTGTATGTGATTAGAAAAGATTTTCCGCAATAACCGCATATTCAATGCAGGTGAAAATATATTTTTCTCATGTGGATTTTGGATAGATGTTTTATATTCTTCTATCCTTATTCTCTCACTTACTCTCTCTCTCTCTCTCTCTCTCTCTCTCTCTCTCTCTCTCTTTCCTTCTCTCTCTCCTTTCCCCTCTCTTTCTCCCTTTCTCTCTATCCTTCTCTATCCTCCCCACCCTCCATCCCTCTCTCTCTCTCTCTCTCTCTCTGCGTGCGCGCATCTTGCTCCATCAGTTTGGAACTCCTCTCCTAAGATCGCAGGCTAAATTTAAAGCCTGCTTAAAGACACATCCATTGAAAACATTATTAGTACAATATCATTATGTAAATGACTGTGTGTCTGTTCTATGTATATTTTTGTTAACCTACACCATTTCGCAATATGTATATTATTACAATAATATGTTTGTGTATGGTTCACTCATAATTAACTATGTATTTTATATACTATGTGTGCGTGTGTGAAGAGAGAGAAGGTGAGTGTGTGTGTGTGTGTGTGTGTGTGTGTGTGTGTGTGTGTGTGTGTGTGTGTGTGTGAGTGTGTGTGTGTGTGTGTGTTTGTGTGTATGTGTATGGGTGTGTATGTGTAGGTGTATGTGTGTATGTGACGAGAGAGAAGATGTGTGTGTGTGTGTGTGTGTGTGTGTGTGTGTGTGTGTGTGTGTGTGTGTGTGTGTGTGTTTGTGTGTATGTGTGTGTTATGTGTGTATCATTTCTTCGATTACTTGAGTTAATATCAATTTTTTTTCAGATTTATTGGTTTGTACTTTGATTTATGTAGTGACTGTATATTGTATAGTCAAAGGGGCAAGAAATTGAGAATTACTTCACAGAGACGCTACTTTTTTGCTTCTGCACAGCTCTTTTACTTAGAAAAAAATGTAACATTAACAGCCCATCAAACAACAAAAAACGTACCTTCACTTTGACTTGTTGTGGCATTGTGGACTGGGGTGTCTGTGGACTGTCTGCCCACCCTGAGAAGAGGCCATTCATGTTGAGGATAGGAAGGTACTAGGAGTTTTCATGAGACTGGAAAGACCTAACTGCCCTGTGACCGTGTAATTCCGGAAGGGTCCACGTTGCCCATTCCCCTCCACCAATAGCTACTGGCTAAGGTTTTCGACTCTTTCATGAGGTATTGGCCAAGTGGGAAAGCCATTGGATCGTCACGTCCTGGGTCGTTGTGCCTTTACTAAGAGGTTTCACGGTCAGAAAGCAAGTCAGGCATTCTGCTCGGTCCATCCCCTGCACCCAGACACTCTCAAACTGGCTGGTACCTTCTCAGCCACAGAGGGTGTGTTGATAAAAGTAGTAGAGATGTTAGGCAGATTAGACACCCACTCAAGGGAGAGTGGGGGCGTGTTAGTGAGGAGCATAGCGTCTACCACGCATCGGTGGGTTCTGCCTCCTGCACCTTGTGGGGCCACACCTGCTCCCATCCTGTTGTTTTAACCCCTCTAGGAAACGGGGGGGGGGGGGGGGGGTTGGTTTGTTGGCGCCAACAACTCGCCATTCGCCAGAGCCGTGTCAGTGAGGACAGGGACCACCACGGGCAGGTACGGTTGGCTGGATTGGGAGAAGCTGTTTGAGACGCTTAGGCATTTCTCAATATTTTAATGAGACCCATCACCAGTCCTTGATCCCCTCACTTTGACTTAAATTATATGACTTTGACTTAAATTATATGAATGCATGTGTTCAATCAAGACTTCCATCACCAGAGGATCCCGAATAAACGCTGTAGTGTAATAATTAGCAAGTCTGACCCAGCTGGCTGGTCATTGACTGTTCAAGGGCTCATATGACCTTATGCAGTTGCGAGCGCCGTAAAGCTCTTACTAAATCTGACTGTTTAGCCACACATCTTGATGTCCCATTGCTATGCCACGGACTATTATGATGGGGGTTGGTCTATAGACGTCAAGCTGACTTGCCGCGCAACTCCACATAACATGTTCAATATCACGAAGGCATAAAAAAACCAAATAAATAAACAAGAACGTATTTTTCAAAGAATATTATAAAAATACGTTATAACTGTTCTTGTCCTTCTGTTCTCTTGAATAAAAGTGAGCGTCCTTTCTCGTATATCGGTGTGATATTTTCCTGTTTGTCATTGCTAGCTTAAAATCTTGACAGAAACAAAAAGTGATAATAATGGGTGAGGCCAACCCGTCACTGTGTTCCTAGACCACTTTTGTAGAATGTAAATTGAAACACTTCGCTACTGATGCGCGTGATGCAATGGATTATTCACATTAAGTGTTCAGGAGCTTTGACCTCTGTTAAAAAGACAATGAAAAGCTGATAAGGGAGGGAGCGGAGGGTTGTGTTTGGAAGCCTCATTTTTCAAGAAAATTATTCTGATATACTTATTAATAATTCAATTTTTTTAAAGGGGGGGGGGGGTGGGATGGAGTGTGAGGGAAGAGCATTGTGAGTGAGTGTATTGTGTATGTAGTGAGGGGGGGGGGGGAGTCTTTTGTTGGGTTGTTGTTGTTGTTGTTGTTTGTTGTTGTAGTTTTGTTGTTAGGTTGTTGTTTTTTATTTGGTTGTTTTTTTGGGGGGTGGGTATCAGAGAGCATTGTCGGTGTGTGTGGTGTGTGTAGCACGGCCGGGGAAGTGGTTTGGTTGGGGGGGGGGAGGATTGTGTCGATCCATCTAAGGAATCACAAGTACCGTGCGCCAAGTTATTTGTTATCGGGACGCCCCAGTAGCCGCCTGCTGAAGGATTAACTCGCCTTCCTCGGGGAGCTGAGTAAACAAGAGCGATTGCTGAACTGGACCAGCCTGGCACATTTTGATTGCTCCTGCGCTTAGCTCTCATAATGTACAGGAAGTTGGCCCATGAGGAAAATAATATTCCCTTCCCTTCCTGCGAGTTCAGCGCACCACAGAGTTCTTGGTGAACCCCGGGCGGTGAGAAGAATAAACTGAAACACCTGCCGTCCTTTTCTGTGTGTGCGAACACTAGACTTTGTATCATAATAATAATGATATCCTTGACCGTGTACTCTGACGCAATTCCGGTCCGATATGGAGTGCAACATTTTGACTCAATTTGGAGACAAATCGGTATCTTGGAATTAACGAGTTCTCTCTGGCACCTTTTGACCGTTTTGAGTGACTAAGGACAGGAGACCAGAAACCAAATTAAAATGTTCTATCTGCTCTATCAAAATCATAAGATAATCCGAAGTCGTTATTAAGATATTCAAAGGATTACGTTAAAAAAAATTGGACATATTTTGAAACCTAAATTTTTTTAACATTAAATTTTTCAACATTTGTTTTGGTGCTGAGGAGATAGAACTTTGTAAAGCTAACGTTGCGAATTGAAGAGCAAGTGGAAAAGTCCCCCTCGCGTTCCTGACTATCTCGAGACTTGAGTTTTGCCCCTCATTTGGGTGCACACGGTCGAATTTACTTCGCAGCGACGTTTTTACACAGAGCAAAAAGCAGCGGCATTGACAATGCACGATCACTATTAGTCGATCGACAGCGTATTTTAACTGAGAAAAAAAAAACCTCTATAAGAAAAAAAAAGTGTAGGTTTAACGCCCCTATCAACACTAGTAGGTTATTTAAGGGACGGGACCTCCTAGTTTAACGTCCGTCTCTGATAGGACCGAGCCAAGTGGGAAGCTTGTGTAAAGTGCCTTTCCCAAGGACACAACGTCGGACCAAGCTGAGGCTCGAACCCCCGAACTCGCAACCTCACGATTACGAGTCCGGTAGCCTAACCACTAGGCTACCGACACAACTCCTCTGTAAGCTCTTTTTTTTGTTTTTGTAAAGTGTTTTACGGCGCTCGCAACTGCATAGGTCATATGAGCGCGCGGGACACACCTAATATTTTCAGTTGGTAGGAAATTTTGAATTTTGCCCGGGTGGCGGCCGAAGCCTACTCTTATCGATTTTTAGACCACCAAGGGATCTTTAACGTGCGCAACTTGCACACGGGCCCTCCGAGATTTTTCGCCCTTGTCCGAGAAGGCTAGGTGTAGATCTTTCCTACCAGAAGATCAGGGGTGTGGCAGAAAGACAGCAGTAAGGAGGGGCCAAGGAGTAGCAGTAGAAAGGCTGCAGAAAGAGTCAGGAGCCCATAGGAGGGGGCAAAGGAGATGAGGGGGTGGGGGAAGAAAGTGGAAATGAAAGCAGACAACAGAACATTGCTAGAGAACAGGGAAGGAGGTGAAAGGAGACAATTTTAGAGAGAAAAAAAATTTTGGTCGCTACCCGGATTCGAACCCGGGACTTTTGAATGAGAGGCCAACACCTTATCCTCTAGGCCACGAGAGCCCCCTCTGTAAGCTCTGACAATAGTTTTCCAAGATCCTTTCGAAAATTGTTATTTTATTTCAAAATCTCTGCTTTCCAAAGTTGGAGAATTATGATCTTGTCATAACGTACTCTTTTCCTTTTGATTTAGAAAAGGATGAATGTTGCTGTCGTGGTTATTGCAGCTGTCGTTGTCGTTGTCGTTGTCGTTGTTGTTGTTTTGTTGTCTTCGTCTTCGTAATTGTTGTTTTTGTTGTCATCCTCTTCGTTGTTGTTGCTGATGATGATGATGATGATGATGATGATGATGATGATGATGATGATGATGATGATGATGATGATAATGATGATGATGTTGTTGTTGTTGTTGTTGCTGTTGTTGTTGTGGTTGTTGTTGTTGTTGCTGTTGTTGTTGTTGTTGTTGTTGTTGTTATTGTTTTGTTGTGGTTTGTTGTTGTTGTCTTTGGGTTTTTTTGTTAGGCCAGTGGCGTTTGAGCGTGTGCTCTTTGGTTCCTTCCTGCCCTGTTTGAAAAAGATGAAAGTTTTCAAAAGTTGCCCTTTGCTCTAGTATAGGACATTGTCTGTGGTTGTCCCTGGAGAAAGTTACCGTCGAAGATCCTGAGGATCAGAACTGTTGAAGAGTGGATCGGCGGTATTGATACTGATACATTGCTATTGCTTTTGTATTAAGCCTTACGTCCTTCTTGATAAACAATATGAATATAACAAATTATAGATAGAAACCAAGAACGAGAAAAGGAAACAGAGAGAGGGACAAAGAGACAGAATTGATTTTTTAACCACTAAAAGTATCGAAAACATCAGGTTGATAAATTGAAGCTCTCCCCCCCCCCCTCTCTCTCCTCTCTCTCTATTCTCTCTCTCTTTCTCTCTCCCCCCTCTCTCTCCCCTCTCTTTCTCTGCCCCTCTCTCTTCTCTCTTTCTCTCTCATTCTCTCTCTTTCTCTCTCTCCCCCTTTCTCTCTCTTTTTCTTTCTCTTCTCTATCACCTCTCTCTCCCCTCTCTTTCTCTCTCTCTCTCTCTATCATCCCCCTCTCTCTCTCACTTCTCTCCTTTCTCTCCCTAGGCTGCAGAGGTTGACAAAAGCACTGTGCTCTCTTTGAAATAAAAATTACACCAGGCGCGCGCGTAAAAGGAGAAAATAAAATTGTCTACTTCTGAATGAAAGAGGGCATTGTAAAAAGGGCACTCCAGTTAACCCACGCTTTTCAGATCATACTTTACAACCAAAAATGTGTTTATGTGTAAGCCCAAGAATCAAAAACCGTTTAATTTCTTAAGCTAGATTTTTAAAAGCAACATCATAAATGGATCCAACGCAAGCAATGGTTCATTTCGGTGTTCCCATTACAGGAGATAATACGGTCTTACCAGCTTTAGACCCATCAAGTTGTCACACTTTGTCCCAATGACATACACGCGTGAGAGGTATGTGCGCGCTGCAGTTATAAGGGTACGGTTGTGCCGAGCGATACTGGAAGAACACAATCTATCTAGAACTCTCTCTCCCACAACTTCTGAGAGAGTCAAAGGTAACGTTTAGAATTCAATTAAGCACATTATACTTCATGAAATACTCTCTTTAATTATTGTTTGTTTGTCTTGTTCAAAGTATATATATTTATAATATGATGTACATAACGCCATTGATTTGTGTTGTAATATGTAATAGTTTATGTAGATTTATAATAGTTTGATATATAATTATGTATTAGTGTTAATCTAAAGCCGGTTTATTCACGTGTATTTCGTATTAAGATGAATGGATTGTAAAATACATCGAGCTGTATTGTACGGGAGTGAGTGCTATAGAAATGATCTGCATTATGAGTATGTTTATCAGACCAAAAAAAAAAAAAAGAAAAGATTAGAGTACACGTTGTCTAGTTTGAGCAGCTTTTCAAAACTAAATCAACAAATCACGCCCTAGGATTGATTCACTTTTAACTCCACATTTTGAAAGAAATGAGCTACACACTTCACAACACATTACAGACACAAATGCCCTACACTACACACTGTGTCAAAGGCTCGAGATAATCTGATCTGCATTTTGTTTTCAGTTTGAAGCTTAACAAATAAGGCGTAAAACATGTTAGCTGTTAGAGTGTGGCCCTTTGAATACCATTTTCCTCAAAACAATGCGTTATGGTCGAGTTAGAATCCTGCCATTCTAAGAGCGAGAAATAGATCATTTGCTTCGTTAAAGATGGACGGGAATGAATATCGGGAAGTTAGTTTGGAAGAGTGGTTTCCTGTGCTCTACTGTGTTCCTCTTGTTTTGGGGTTGTTGTTGTTGTTGCAAAAGGTCTAACTCCATTCGGAATAACTACGCACATCCGGATATCCACTCTCTGTGCCTATTTTTTTTTTTAACAGAAAACTTTATTTCATTTACTTATTTCATTTTTCATCTACTATTATTAGTATTATTTTATAAAATGATTGGATTTATTTTATTTTCCTCTTTTTCTGTCTTTTTTGGGGAGTGGGGGGGGGGGGATCGGCTATTCGTGACATTACGCGAAATGCACTTTTTATCTTATCATGCATACAAATGGCGAACTAAAGAAGATTTTTACCTAGACTGTGGTCTGGTATGGCGGGCTTGCAGCATGACCGCACCCTAAGTGTGATTTGCCCTGACTTACTGTGCCCCCCCCCCCCCCCCCCCACCACACACACACATACACACCCCTCCTCCCCCCCCCCCTCAAAAATCTCAATTACCGGCAGGAACAACATAGAACTATGTTACACGCACTATTAAGCCAACAGTGACCGCCTCAGAGCCGTTTCGCAGCCACCCTCGACTGTTGGTCTAAGGCTCTGCGTGCACTCAGCCAATCGAAAAACCAAATCAAAAGTAAAGGCGGCGCGATACGGCAGAGAATGTGCCTGACTACTTGGAATCGATATTTATGAGTATCTACTTCTAATACAAAATCCTTGCTAAAGGAACAGTACTTTCGACAATGTGAAACCAAGAAAATAGCATTATTAATTTAGAAGAAAAGAAATGAAGTCGAGTACATAAAGCGTTCATACTTTCACTTGGCATCATTTCTTTCTCATCAGAATGGGTTGCAGAGCAATACATTACTCAATAGTTTACCAGCACAAAATAATTAGTTAATACTGCTAATCGAATACAACTTCCACCTGATCTCGCCAAAGAAAACGGGGCCATAAAATCGCCGGGAGATCTTTCACGCTATTTCATTAAAGTGTGCGTTTATATTCATAGAAATCCTGACGGCTCCTGCGTTTTTGTAATGACTTAGAGAAGAAAAAAAAACCCGACGTAATATCTGAAAATCACTTAAACTCCTCTTTGACACTGGAGTTCATGTCACTCTCAGCTAAATACGCTGTTATACATACGTACTTCTTTTTTTTTCTTCAAAAGAATTCCCTTTTATAGCGGAGGTTTAATCGACAACGCCACTTCTGTCGGAGAATGACAAAAAGTGAAATCAGGAATCAGAAAAATTCCGTAAATAAGTGACAACATTGTAACCTTGTATTCCACTGACTGGCTACATAGGTCGCAAGAAAGCAGAGCTTACGTGAACAGAACCAACTCATGGCCTCGGGAACTGTTTATATAAACCTTTCTACCCCGTTGAGTAAAATAATATTATGAATGATACCGATTATCTATTTTTTACTTAAGCCTTTCTAACACGTTGAGTAAAACGATATTATGAATCCTGCCATTTTTTCTTTATTGCTTATGGTGAGCACTGATTACTTAATGCGTTACTTAATGCGAAACCGTCATTCTTCTGAGGCCGAATAAAAGCAAATTGTAACATCGTTTTGAGAAGCAGAAGTGTTTCAGAATGAACTGTGCAGTGGTTTCCTCAATCCATCAACTATAGTGTCTTCAATAAAAAAGGATTATAACACTGCTGAATACGGAGGACCACTATATAGGTAAGATCCAGGGTTTATTGTCTTTTCCTTTTCTTTTTTTTTTTCTTGGGCGG
>NW_004798251.1:118195-139417 GCF_000002075.1 Aplysia californica | reverse complement strand
TTCTTCTTCTTCTTCTTCTTCTTCTCCTTCTTCTTCTTCTTCTTCTTCTTCTTCTTCTTCTTCTTCTTCTTCAGACGTCCGGTCTGGAGCAAACATTGACGACCACAGTACCCAATTGCTTCCTGTGTTCTTGCTTAGCTCGGTTAAAATGTTTCTCTTTGTTGTATTTGTTAAAAATTTGTTCATGCCTTTGCAGTATGTTCTTTGCAGTCCTCTGCTCTTAGTACCGGTATTTATACTAAACAGAGTAACTACTTTGGCTGTTTTGTATAAGAACTAACTTTGTATTTTGACCGCCGTCAAACCCGTTCATTACGATTTTAGAGCTTTAAGAAATCTTAAACGTGCTAAACTCCCATACGTGACCTCTGATATTTTCTGACTTTTATGTGAAGACAAGGCGCTCCATCAACCTACCCAGGGATAAAGTGGTAAAACGTGGGGGCGGGGGTGGGGGTGGGGGGTTAGAAAACATGACAAAATTACCCGATGCTGACAGGGTCAACTGGTCTATAGTACTGTTCTATTTATAGACCCAAGCACGTATGTATAGTCCTGGCAGGCTGACCTTTGACATTGTTGCACCACAGACTGAAATTTAAATGCCAAGAACTCTTGCTTGTTTTTGTTTTTGGTTCACAAAAAAGCATAAACGTTATCACTCCGTGCAACTGGCGGGCAGTTTATAGCGGACGACGTAGTTCATTATTTTTTTGTTACAGTCAGTTTAGATTACTATGCATATTTTTACACCTTTCGTACTTCCGAGATTTCAACAGCTTATGAAATTGACGCTCTTGTGCTTGTGAAAAGAGAGCTGACGACCGACAATATCTGGAGAAGTCTTGAGACTTCGACTTATCTCGTTCATCACACTGCATAGAGATGATATCGTCGTAGCAGGTCGTTCATTTGGACCAAATAAAGTGCACGGGCTCGATGGGATAATGTTGTTGTGTGTATGCAGTATGTAAATAATCCAGGGGAGCATGGTGGAGGAGCCAAGCGCACGGGATGAAATAAGACATGAGATTCGAGGACTAATTACGGTGAGTAATTTTTAGTATACGTTTCGTTTCTGCGATAGATATAGAGAAACTTTAGAGAATACTCCTTTCAGAAGAAAAATGAAAATATCAAAGAAACGTATTGTATCCATCTATGGTTGACTAATCAATGATGATTCTTTACTGTTTCGTGGTTTGTGTATTCTGGGGACTAAGTGCAACGTAAATTATAAATATTATTACTGTTATTATTATCATTTTATTATTATTATTATTATTATTATTATTATTATTATTATTATTATTATTATTGTTACTTTATTTTGCCCTTTTCACTCCTACGTGTATTAGAAATATTTATCATAATCATAGACACAACGTTTTCTGTAAAAGATAAAGGTATGTGCAACTTGTAATTTCATCTTTTTATCTGGGACTGAATGTCTTAAGTTACCATTTTTTTAAATGGACACAGACTAATATTTGTATCTTTATAACGACACATCATAACGTCAACTAAAAAGTGGAGGAGAAGGAAGGAAGGGGGAGAGATTTCTAACTGAAAGTAGATCTATTTAAATATCATATTTAGTCTACAGAAGAAAATGGGAATGGAAGGGTCTCGATTTGGATACGAACGTCAAATTTTAGTTTGTCAGTCCGCGAGATAAAGAAAAAGGAAGATATCTGGGTGAATGGAAGCAGAATGCATTTTCGTGGACAAAGACGAAGAGATTTAGAACTTTCTGTGCGCCTTATTGACCACAGACATAACATTTCAAAGGCTTACTGTACACTGTTGGGGTTCAGGAGTGTATTTTACTACTAGCCTGGGCCCTCAGACGAAGTACATGTTTATTAAATTGTATGTAACCAAATGCAGGTTTTGGGACACCGGAGCAGACATAAAGGTCTTGAACATCTAGCTCTCACTGGCAAAATTGAAGGCAAAAGAGGCAGGGGTAGGCCCAGAGCAGCCTACTTGGAAAACCTAAACAGTTGAGTAACGTGGAAAGATCAGGGTAGTGTAGTTTTTTGTGTTTTTGTAGAGCAGATAAGATATTTGATGATGATGATAGGTATAACGACTCTTGCAAAGCTAACTTTATTTAAAAGACGGGACCTCTGGATTTCACTTTCAGCTCCAATAGAACCAACCCTCAGACAATGGCACGGTATGACAGAGGGGCGGAGAGACAGGAGTCTAAAAGCCTCTTGAAAAAAGACACCACCACTGCACCAGCCTAATTGAGTTTTTTGGGAATGGGAATAGTGACACCTGTTAGTGAAAAAAAATGGCTCACAAGTGAATGTATGGGTTTAGTTTAGTTTAACTTAGTTTAGTTAATTTTATTACTTTAATTTAGTTTAGATTAATAGGAGTTTTACGACGCCCGCAACAGCATAAGGTACGGGTTTAACACCCCTTTCAACTCTTTTAAAGTACCGTATTTAAGAATTTAGAGGAATCACCAATAGGACCGAGCAAAATGGATGAGCGTCTAACACAAACTCCACACAATGACCCGAGTTCAAGGACGACTTCTCAGGATTCGAACTGTATAGTCCAGCATGATGTCAGCTGAACTAACGGAACTCCCGTGATGCATATAAGATCCCTTCTGTAAGGTGAAATAAAGACAGGAACCAAACGTCAAAGAATTAGAAATACACTTAATCACAATCGCACATTTAGGAGTAGATCTTCGCAGGATATTGCATAATGAGAAAGATATCCGTGCAGTGAGTCGGACAGGAATTTGTAAACAATTTGGTGCGGTTAGAGTGTGTATTTGTGCGTTATCAAAGGCAAAGGGTAAATCTATGTTAGAAAAAGCTGAAGTTTTCATCTTTAAAGATGATTTCTTTAGTATGTAAAAATATCAATTAGCGTCATTCAAATAACACAATCAGTGTGAACGTCAAGAAGATTAGACAAACAAACCTATTGAATTAAAGAAAGTATAAAAGTTGATCTGAAACTTTTCTGCTTCACAGGTTTGATCACATTTGTGTGGTCTTCAGATCATCTCTCCAAAGTCAAGATCAGTGACCTCTGGATAGCTTTCAAAAAGCTTGTATGCAGTCAGGGATCAGCCTGTCAACTCGTCACGAAAAGGACAAAATTTTAAAGACGTTTCAACAAACACCAAGAGCATATATCCCCCTCTGGCTAAACCATACATATTTGCAATTGACTTTTTACTTAGCTAGAGAAAGTGATTAATAAGACCTTCAAGTCATGGCGTCTATATCACCAAAAGGAGAATCTTTTAAGTCTCGACTGCTTTTCCAATGGTGTGAGAGAGCTTATGGCGAGAGTGAGCGAAGGTCAGGACAACTAGTAGAGCAGGAGTTGTTTGATCTTCCTTCTGATCTCAAAGCGGTGAAATGGAGACGGCGTCTGGAAGCTTCTTGGAAAACAGTGCTCGAAAGTCAAAGAGCACAATATACATCTGTAGATCCAGGACCAGATGATGAGCTGATAACGGAAAATTCCTCAGAGGAGCAGAAAGAGGACACACACGGTATCAGATGGCTATTTTCAAGTGTCTTGTTTAGAACTGTATGGCGTGTTTATAAGGGACTATTCTTCCAAGTGCTGACTTTCCTGATATTAGGACGCATTTGTGCGATGATTGCAAAACCATTTTTGATGACTCAGTTGATCCAGTTTCTGAGTGAAGGTTCTCCTTTCGCCCTGAGCTCCGGAATTCCCATTTTTCTTTTGATGATGATGTTTCTCTTTCTGTCTTCGCTTGCTCAGGAGTGGAGCTTTTACGTCACAAGTATGGCTGAAATAGCCATAGGGTCCGGAGTAGGGAACATGGTGTTCGCCAAGGTGTTAAGACTTTCTAGTGCAGAGAGGCGAAAATTTACTATTGGAGAAATAAACAATATCCTGACATCGACTGTCCCGAAAATGGCAAACAACTTGAGCGCAACAGCATATGCATTCACTAGTGTTTTCAACCTCTTGGGGAACTGTATTTTCCTCTATGTATATGCTGGTTGGTTTTCTGTATTAGTCATTGGCCTCATGGGAGTGTCTGTGTGGGTCTCGGGGTCGGTAGAGAAAAAACAAGAGCAAGTTTCCCTTGAAAAGTCTGAGGCCCAGAACCGCAAGATGACGTTACTCACCCAAATGTTTCGTGGAATAAGAGTGATCAAATTGCACGCATGGGAAAAGGTGTTTGGTCGACGTTTGGAAGCAGCTGTGGACGAAGAGTTAAAGCTGGGAAGGCGAGAGATTTTGTTGTACCTTGTATCGGCTGTGATGTGGGATATTGTGCCCATGCTGGCTATAGCGCTCTTGCTTCTCTGCCACTTGCAAATTGGGGATGTGACTACGTTTCTGCGTCCAGACTCGATCTTTGGCGTTGTTGTCGTCATAAACGACATGAGGTTTTTCCTGGGCGAGATGACTCTTCTCTATAGCTTGCTCTACCTTGTCAAGAACTCTGTTCGAAAAATAGAGCCGTTGTTATTGGCTACAGAAATTCACCTGGAAGAGGGTTTGATCTCTCTTCAAAGCAATGAACCTGTTGCGGACACGACTGCCCCTGATGAAAATTCAGGTGGAACTTGTAGTGAAAATGTACAGGACTGTGCATTGTCCTGTATACAGGAATTTGACTTTGAACACAGGTATAATGAAGCAGCAATTATTCCAAAGAAAGCTCTACAATTCAAAGATCGAACAGTAATTTATCCTCATACTGACCCGATTTCTATGTCTAACGCTACTTTCATTTGGGACAAACGCAAAAGAATTGACTTTTCCCTTAGAGATTTTACCGTGAACATTCGTCGTGGAAGGTTTGTAGCGGTTGTAGGCAAAGTGGCCAGTGGAAAGTCATCCTTTTTGGCTGCGATTCTCGGAGAAATGGAAAGAGTTTCTGGAGTAGTACGGACTACGGGTACGATCGCCTATGTCCCTCAAGAGGCGTGGCTAATGAACGATAGCATCCGTGCCAACATTCTGTTTGGGCAAACTCTTGATCCGCCACGATACAAGCGAGTACTCGAAGTCTGCGCGCTAGACAAAGATTTGACCCAGTTCCCCTCTTTCGACGACACATTGCTAGGTGAGAAAGGAGTTAACATCAGTGGTGGACAGAAGCAGAGGATCTCTCTAGCCCGTGCAGCATACAGTGGGGCTGACCTCATTCTCTTAGACGACCCCCTCAGTGCAGTTGACGCGGAAGTTGGTGAGCACATTTTCAAAAGTCTCCTCGGTCCTTCTGGACTTCTCAGTGACACGACTCGAGTCATGGTGACTCATGGTGTTCAGTGGCTCAGAGGAGTTGACTCCGTGTTGCTTCTTCAGCTGGCCCCTGATGGCACAGCTAACATAAAAGAGCTCCCAGGTGGCGCTGCTAGCATTGACGGGTTCCATACAAATGAGGTCTGTGAAGACGACAGGGAGCAGCAGCAACAACAACTGAAAATGACAATCTATGGAGACTTTGACGCCAGAGGTTATACTTGGTTGGAAAATGAAGATTCTTTAAAGAAACCCATTGAGGAAATCTCCAGAAACGAAAATACGGATGACGATGCAGAGCTGCTGTCAATTTCAAGCCTCGAGTGTCTTTTCGCCTATCTGAAGTTTTTCGGAAAAGGCTCAGGTTTAGCTTTGGTTTTGCTTAGGTTAGTGTGTGCTGCTATATTTGCACTTCCAGGTTTGTCTTTGCAGGCGTGGTCAGATGATTTGAACGGTACTGAAGTGACACATTGCAAAATAGCACAGCATCAGAAGAATGCCGGCTCCTCAAACTGTAGTGCTGCCGACGAGTTAAAATATAGTGTAGAGAATGAGTCTGATGTTCGTGTGTGGAACATAAGCCTCTACTACTTGTCTGTCTTTTTGTCAGGAACTGGCGCACTGTTCCTTGTCCTAGTCGCATACCAACTGTTATTGGCTCATAGCGTGTTTCACTGCACGAGGAAAATGTCACAGTGTTTGCAGTGGTCAGTGTTCAGATCCCCTTTGGCATTCTTTGAAACTAACTCTATCGGGAAAATTGCTCTCCGTTTCGGCCATGATGTGAATGAGATCGGCCACGATGTTCCTGTGAAAATAGAATACGTCACCGTTGGGTTTTTAAATGTAGCAATCAGTTTATCTGTTGTGTGCTTTGCATGCTCTGAAACTTCCCTTCTACTCCTTCTTTTTATTCCTTTCATGTATCAAACCATAAAGAAATACATAAATGTGACCGGTTCGGTTCAAAATCTAATTAAAAAGTATGAAGACTTCCAGTACAGTAAAGCATTTGAGGCAGTGGAGGGATCAGAAGTCATCAGAGCATTCGGACACACCGACAGGTTTATTGCTTCTTATGAACAGGCGACAGACAAATGCAACAAAATTCATTTCAACAGAAACGCACAAAGTCGATGGATGAGCTCTCGGCTTCTTCTCAGCAGCAGCGTGTTCACCGCTCTATGCGCTTTGGTAACGGCCTTGTGCGCGCCAGAGAGCACTCTGGGCTCCACAGTTGGACTTGTCATAACCTATGCTCTGGAGGTTGGTCATAACGCTTTCTTTTTCGGGCTTCTCTTGAATTCAGCTGCCAAAAGTCTTACATCTATAGCGAGATTGACGAAATATTTATCTCTTCCAAGCGAGGCGGCGTGGAAAATAGAAGATGAGGGAGGCCCGTCGAAATGGCCTACCCACGGGAAAGTTGTCTACAGAAATCTGTGTGTGGCGTACGGGGTTCATAACTCTGCTAAGAGCGATGATAACTGGGATTGTAACGATATGAATATGGTTCTGAAAGATGTGTCTTTTACCGTAATGCCAGGTGAGAAGATTGGAGTTGTTGGGAGGACTGGAGCCGGGAAAACTACCCTCCTTCTGTCATTGTTTCGTTTGGTAGAGGCACGAAGTGGGTCTGTGTACATCGATGACATCGATATTAGCACACTCGGCTTACACGAGTTGAGGTCAAAGGTAGCGATCATCCCTCAAGACCCCGTTCTCTTCACAGGGACACTTCGATCCAATCTAGATCCTGAAGGATGCTCGAGCGATGATGACATCTGGACATGTTTACAACATGTGGGTATGGAGAAGTCCGTCAGCTCTTTACCTGGTGGTTTAGATTTTGAGTGTTCAGAAGGCGGAGCCGGGATGAGCCTCGGCCAAAGGCAACTTTTGTGCATGGCTCGGACGTTGATGAGAAAGTGTCGGATTCTTGTTCTCGACGAGGCCACGTCCTCTGTTGATTGTGACACTGATCGTCTGCTACAGAGTACTTTACGTCACGAGTTCTCGAGCTGTACTGTGTTCACGATTGCGCACAGAATCGATACTGTCTTAGACTATGATCGGATCTTGGTGCTGGACTCCGGTAAGATCGTAGAGTTTGACTCTCCTGCTCAACTGTGTAACAACCCGGGGAGTTTCTTAAGAAAGCTCAGAGAACAAAGTACAGGTTGAGTAGTCTCTGACACAGTATTATAATATATGTACTCTGTTTATATTCACTGCCTCTCCTGCCCTTCTAATGTTCATGCTCCATTTTACTTCTATGGACTTACTTTTCATACACATGTATACAAAATTGTTATTTATAATATAAAAGAGGGGGAGGGAGGGGGAGTGCAAAAATAGGTATACGGTTATGAAAAAGGAAACGCGAACATTACTCATGGCATTTATCTCCCAAAACAAATGAAAATTGTATATTTCATATAAGAACAAGCATACCGTCAATCCTGCAGGTACTCAAACTGTTGACCAATTGTATTCACTCACTCTTCTGTTAGCTTTAATGAAGTAAGTATTAAAACAAAGGTTTTATACTTACTGTATATTTGAGTTTACACTCTCTGTATATTTATTTTGTGCGATCATCATCATCATCATCATCATCATCATCATCATCATCATCATCATCATCATCTCATCACCACCATCATCGTCATCGTCACCATCATCAGAAAATGAAGAATTAATGATGTCCAATGTTGTGATCAATGATCAATACGGTTTCAATTTCGTCACCTGTTGCAAACTGCAAACTGCAAAGCTCTTATTTGTGAAGAGTCGGTGGAAGCTGCTTCACCGCAGTATTATTAGCATGGTAACAATCTTAATTGACTTGACTGTTCTTATGCGCCTAAGATCCTGCTCAGGAAGCATGTTTCGCACTATAGGACCAAAGACTAAACAAATTCTTTGTCAGACCTGAAGCTTTCTGAGTGGGTTCTCAAGAAACGTATTTAAATTTTGTTGAAACCTTATCACACTTCGGAAGAAAGGCTTTATACAATTCGGCACTTTGTCATTTTGACAGGAGTTATGTAGCAACCACTTCATTAAACTCGTTTTAGATGCCTTGTCTGTAGGAATGATTAAGTCTTAGAATAGAGGGATTTTTGTAGCTATGTTTTCTTGTTTGTTTGTTTTTTTAAGTTTTTCGTTCATTTCATTTCTTTTGTTAAACATTCCGGAACCTGTCATGAATAATGTTTATAAAGTCTCATGATGTATTAAAACTAGAAAACTAAAAGCATTACTCACGTGGTCCAAAAATAAATCTGTGGATTTTGAGTATAGTATTATGCTTAGCTCTATGTATTACAATATTTACGACAGCAAGTGGTGCTACGCCCATGGAGGTGACAACAAGCACATGAACAGGACTCTGAAAAGGAGGATCTGGTGAAGGAAAAGGAGAAGGGGAACGAGGGGCTGGATATATAAGGAGGGGGGAAGAAGCAGGAGTAGGACGAGGAGGAGGAGGAGGAGGAGGAGGAAGAGGAGGAGGAGGCGTTGTATGATGATGATGAACAATAAAGCTTTATAATCTATCTATTTATCTATCTATCTATCTATCTATCTATCGATATCCGTCTATCTATCTATCTATCTCTCTATCTATCTATCTATCTATCTATCTATCTATCTATTTGTCTGTCTAGCTAGCTAGCTAGCTATTTATTTTTCTATCTATCTATCGATCGATCTATCTATTTATCTGTCTATCTATTTGTCTGTCCATTTATCTGTCCTTACATCTATCTGTCCATCTATCTATTTAATTTTTATCTAGCTCGCCGAGAGAGGTTCCCTACTTGAGAAGAGTACAGAGGCCTTTAGATTTCTGATAGGACGAACTGCCGGCTATTCTCTTAACCAATAGGACAATAGGGAAACTGTACACTGCCCACCGCTGCTGAGCTATAAATCCCCCCTTCGTACCTCTCTGCCCAACCTATGAAGTCTATAAAGCTCAGACACACGTTGCTAGGAAATTCTTGATAATCATGAACAGTCTAGAGTGTATGGAACACACCTCGCTGTCAATTGGACAGTAAGTTAGATAAATCTGTTTGAATCCCTTTATATTGGACAATAAACCTTCGTTCAGATCTTTTGTAGGTTGCACACTTGTCCAATATATAGAGACAACAACAACAATGATGGTTTGGTACTTTTCTTGAATTGAAGACATTTTCAGTCTGACAGAGCTGTTTTTCAGAAAATAGCATGTTTGTTTGTTTATTTGTTAGTTTGTTTTGTATCAGTTTTTTATTTGTTTTGATATTTTTGTTAAAGGTAGACGCAAAATATTAACGGAGTTCCTGTGTATGGTACAATAGGTTTGACCTACAGAAAACTACGACGGCACATTTGCCAACACTCATACACACACACACACACACACACACACACACACACACACACACACACACACACACACACACAGAGAGACACTCACACACATACACACACACACACACACACACACACACACACACATACACATACTCACTCACTCACTCGCACGCATATACAAGCACGCACGCACACCCAGACAAACAGAGAGAGAGAGAGAGAGAGAGAGAGAGAGAGAGAGAGAGAGAGAGAGAGAGAGAGAGAGAGAGAGAGAGACTTTTATGTTGTAATCAATGTCACCACAAGCTGTTTTAACTCTTATGGGCCGGTACGATTTGAACCAAATTTCTCACACACCTATAACGGGCCACATACCCGATTTCAAGACAAACCCAGCTGAAAGAAATAAAATGTAGAAAAATACAATACTTTGGCCACTTAAAACGACATGAGACCATTGTGAAAGAGGTACTTAAAGGAAGGATGTAGGGCAGGAGAGCCAGGGAAAAACAAAGAGTGACATGGATGGACAACAAAAAAACATGGACTAGCCTGGTTATATCGTGATGTGCAACGGCAGCTCACGACCGTGCGTGAAGGATGGAGGGTCATTACACGTCAACCTCTGAGTCAGAGATGACACCTCAATGAATACCTGATTTAATGGAATTCTATTAACTGAACGAGTGGTTGTCAGGGGACAGAGATTTGTCACGTCGCTATCTCAGAAATTACAGCACTCTATCTGACATTTTTGGCCGTTTTAAGGTACTAAGACCATGAGATTAGAAATCAATTGCTCTGTCTGCTCTATCAAAATCGTGCGACTATTCGGAGTGGTCATAAAGATATTTAAAGAATTGCTTTCGAAAAAGCTTGACATTTTGTGAAACTCAAAATCTTTGACGTCAAATTTCCCAAAACGAGGTACTGAGAAGATAGAACTTTTGTAATTCTGAGGTAACAAAATATCACCACAAGCTGTTTTCCCCTTATGGCCTAGCATGATTTGAACCAACTCTCTCTCTCTCACACCTGTCATAATCTGGTTACCTACAGGATGGCATCCTATTTCGATCTGAACAAGTGGCAGTCAGAGAACGTAACTCTGTCACGCGTCTCCCTGTGGGTGTCCCCTCTCAGTCACACCATGTACCCTCATCCGCACGATCGCTTAGGTGTATTGATTATCACATGACCAACACTCAACACAGCACTGTACGATACTCACGGTATCGGTATGGTTTCAAATTGTTCTCAACTTCGAGTATTTTTATTTCTCGTAGAGCGCATAATATTTGACCTTTAAATGTCAAATGTACAGGTATTTAATGTGAAAAGTTGACGTCTGTGAGTATAATTTATTGCTTTTTAGTTTGCGTTGTTTCGTCCTCAAGCCTTTCTGCTTTTCCTACGGTTTTTCACAAGAAATAAATAGAATGAAGGCCCCTTTGATACAACATAGCGGAGGATTTGCTCATTCCCATTTAGAGAGGCAAAAGAACTATCTCGATTTATTTGTTTAGTCACAGAAGACCAAAACAGCTCAAGAAGGCAGAATAGAAAGACACATAGAAAGGTATAACCACTGGAAATGCTAAGAAGAAGAGAAGGAAGTAAGAGAATGAGTCGCTTAAAAAAAAAAAAGAAGAAAAATAAGGATTCACGGTGAAAGAATTATGTATACTGGCTACAATCAATAGTTTAGATTGGAATTGCTCTGGGTTACTGGCAGTATGCAATAGAATCACTCTACTTTGATATTGACGTGTGCCAACGAGGTTCGACAGTTGGTAAGAGTTGAGAGAATATAATAATAACAAACAGATAGCATTTACATAACACAAATATCCGCTTAACAGCAATCCTTATACACCATACTGTCAATATCATTACTATATCAGAACAAAGCGTTCTGATTTAATCTCAACCTACTTAGAACCATACTACAGTGCAAGCTGTTGTTTACTAGTGCTGATTGAAAAACTACTAACATGATCTTTCGCTGTTTATACCGAGTGCCCTTTCACACCTGAATAAAGAGAAGAAAATTCGTCCAAGAGACTTTCTGGGGAAATTTTATGACTTTGAAAGGACAGAAAGAAACTGCTCTTTTGCGTGGTACTCATTAGAATGACTCTAAACACACAATCTACAGATATGATGAGCTTACTTTACAATATCGTTACAGTGTGGAATCGGACTGTTTCGATTACAATCACAGGATCTCAGACTGGAAACGATCCCGACAGTCCACAGCGTTTCCTACTCTCCCAGATACCTGGCGGGTCCTCTGGTATTTCGGTGTTGGAGCTACCACCAGAAGGCCTGCTATATCATGGGCTGCTGTAATAGGCCGAGACGACAGAAGAACTCGTCAGGATAAGATAAAAGTCCGTTGTGTGCCCCAACAATGATCGAGAACGTCTGTGCTCAGGTGGATATTACCATTGTACTTCCTGCCTACGGTAATGTGATACTAGATCTATATAGTTTTGAAGATTAAAAAGAAAACACGCAGTTTGTGTGGAAGTATTCAGCTCAGATATTATGTGTGTCAAATGCAAAAAATATTTGAAGTCACGACCTGTAAAAGTGCTTAATAATACTACATTTATATGTTATCCCATTGTTGTCCTATAAATTCATTTCGATGGAGAAGAGCAAAGATACAAATGCAGATTGCAACACACACAAAAAATCCAGAAAAAAACGTAAAACAGTGTTTACCAAAAAAGCCCAGATGTACAGTTAAAGATCCGAACAAAGATGCTATAATGTTTTTAAAAAAAACATTTTTGTCTTTTTCAGTTTTGGCATTTCCAAGTAACAATAATTATTTTAAAAACTGCATTCATACGACATATATCTATGCACTACAGCATGCTTAGCGCTCTTTACAACTATTGCTACAACAAAAGAGCCTAGAACCTTTTCACTCCTGGGATGCATGTGGAAGAAAGACGGTAAAATTAATGTGCAAGCATACCCTATGTTGTTTTGTGCTGATCTCTTTTACACTGGCTCGCATTCTACTTGTATTGCCTCAGTTTATGTTGACGTAAATTCTGAGTTTGCAATTGCCATTTGTTCCTGTCTTGAGTTCGTTCTCTAAACGGTCGCCTTTTTCATTTGAAATCACTCTCGCAGAAAATGTTCCATTGTTTTGTAATAATTATGTGAATCTGATTAAATATTTTAAACTACAATCCTTCATCGGTGTCTGTGGTGTAGTAATAAGGGCGCATTGTCGTCGCATGCAGAAGACCGGAGTTCTATTTTCGTGTCCAGAGGATTTGTATTGTGTATCACGGTCTTTTTCCTGGGATGTTGTAGCTCTCTCAGTCCAACTTGGTCCCGACAGGCAAGCACGGTCAAAGTTGACTTTCTAAACCAGCTAAATATCTAAATTGTGTCTTTGGGGGGTGGAAGGGGGTGAAAGACATATATCTTACGTTGATATAATATTGTTATTATTATTATTATTATTATTATATTATTATTATTATTATTATTTCCATCGTTATAATTAGCATCATTATCATCATCATTAGTAGTAGTAGTAGTAGTAGTAGTAGTAGTAGTAGTAGTAGTAGTAGTAGTAGTTATATTAGGAATACGTGTATGCTAACATTCTTTAAAAAAACGCTTCTCTGTTATGAAATACGAATAAATACCTAACGCACCTCAGTCTGGATTTCCCTATTGAGCTCTCTGTCTTGATTTCTATTCCCGATGGTACAATCCGATTACTCAGGGAAATTGGGATGCGATCAGATCTTGTGGCAAGCTAAAATTGCCCGTGAGTCATATTTAGAGGTCTGTCTGTCTGTCTGTCTGTCTGTCTGTCTGTCTGTCTGTCTGTCTGTCTGTCTGTCTGTCTGTCTGTCTGTCTGTCTGTCTGTGTGTGTCTGTCTGTCTGTCATCCTTCTTGTGTGTATATGTGTATCTGTTCAGGATTTGAAAGCCTGATTGAGTGACGTTGGTAAGTTTGTGAATATTATACGTGTGTGCGTGTGGAGAGGACAGTGGTTGTTTGCCTGTTTGTTTATTTGTTTATTTGTTTTTCTTTATGCTGGAGGGCATAACATGAAGTTCAATAGAAAGAACATGTGCCGTTGATCATGCATTTTAAAAAATGGAACTATGTTTCGAGTTCTCCTTCGATCATAATCACAAAACTACAATGTTAGTTTGCGAAAGCAAAATGGAGTTCTAAATTCCGAGTGTATGCATTTCTACACGCTAATCCTGAAAACACATTTAAAAGCCAAACTGGTTCCCCAGTAATTAATGTGTACACTGGCGTAGATTGCTGAAAGGTGTTGAGCAAACATTTCGGTATACTGTGAGAGCAAATCCACCCTTGTTTTACATTCATATATAATAGCTAATATTTGTTTAAGAATATTATTATTTGATGTCCTTTGTCTAAGTTGCAGGTGGTAATAGAGTTGATATGTTGCGGCTGATTATCAGAGAATAATATTATATCAAAATTGAAAATTGACTCTAACTCTATCTATAGAAAACATGCGTACTTGTGTGGACGGTATTCCCATAGCCTTAATATTATATCGCTTCATCATCTTTTAAAACAAAGGCGAAAAGTATTAAAAAGAATGACTTCCTTTTTCAACTTTCCTGGTCTTTGTTCAGCTTGCTGTAGATAGTGAAACAAAAGGATGGAGTAGAAGAGAATGCATTACAGTAAATGTAACGTGGTATCTCTCATGATGTGATACCAAATGTTTGCTTATGTCGTTGTGTTCATTTGTGATGAATAATTATATGTGAACACTATCATACTCACCTTTTCCAACTGATCAGATGGCGTACATCTCATAGGAATGGGCAAGGGAACAAAAAATTATATGCCGTTTCCTTTCGCTTTTCTTTCTTCTCCAGGTCATCAAATTTACCTAGGTGTGTCTTGTAAAATTAGTGAGGAAAAAACTGGACGCCAAAGTTTGGTTAATATCAATACTTGAGTGTCCTTGGAAACTATACATTTACTTTGAATTTTGTTGTTTTGATCAATGGGTTTTTTTTCGAAAAATCCACGAAGAAATGTGTTTTTAGATCGTTGTAGAAGGTGGTGAGCCAAATAAAAAAGGATAGAAATAGCCCAATGGGCGGGAAAACGTCGACTTCTTCGGTTTCATTATTTGACAAGCGCCTGAGTTCCACCGCCAAGACACACATTTAAAAACATTAATGTCACGACCACTTTCCTTTATGTGACATCCCACATACAGACTGTGCTAGTCAGCGATTATCATCAACGATTCCATGTTTTTGTTTCCACCACTGTCTTGTCCCCTGTATATTTTACGAGAAATTGTATTGACTTTATGCTTTTGTCTTGTTTGTTATAATTCAGATTCCCAGAGGAAGAAGATGAGCTGACCCAAAGGCAAGCGGGGAAAAAATGGATGATCGTCGCACTCAAAGAGAAAAGAGTGATCCCAGGGGCGAATAAATGACGACTGAACACTTGAGACATAAATGGCAAAGACAGAACAGGTCTAGAAGACTCAATGTGAATCGCAAGCAAACACCGCTCTGCATCTTGTGGGACAGCAACATGGTCTGTTTCTTCATCCTTTTTCGCCAAGCGTTACAAGTACAATTACCCCTGCCAGTGTCATGACGAGAATAAACAGCTGTTTATCGATTAAACTCACAGTTAACAGCACCACCTCAGCTCGATTTAATAAATAAATAATGAATAAATAAATTACAATTTATTGGAACCCGTGTGGAAATTTGAGTCACAAAGGCAAAGATACACACATAAATACATACTTAGAAATACCTACATGCGTAAATACATATAAAAATACAGTACATTACACCAATACAGAACAATTTCAGCATCATGCCATTGCTGGTGGCTATTGTGTAAATGTAATCTAAAAATAAACAACTAGAATGAGTAAAAGAACTCTCTCGGACAGTGAGCTCCACGCACACACCAAGAACCGACACGCTCAAAACAGCTTACAGAAGAAGTTACAGGAACTCCAGCACAAAGAGTTCCAGCTGAGAGACTGCGCCAGAGTGGAGATTCAGAAATGGCGTCTGTTCCAGAAGGAAAACGTGAAGAATAGCGGATGGAGCGCCCACGCTATGCGGCCTGAGGCGGGGGATGGAGACGTCTTCTACGACCCGCCAAGTCCTGATGGGCTCACGTCTCCCTCTGGAAGAAAGGGCGTTGGCAGGTACCAGAGACCCTGGGCCTACAGCTTCAATAATAAATCGCACAATAAGGTACTTGCTGTTGGGGTATCAAGAAACTAAAGAAACTATATTATTATTTCTTCTGTATGGAATTGTCTATCCTTTCAGTTTTTCGCTATCTATCTATCTATCTATCTATCTATTTATCTATCTATCCATTCATCTATCTATCTATCTATCCATCCATCTATCTATCTATCTACTTGAAGGAAAACAAGACTAAAAATGCCATTTCAATAATTTTATGTATAGGTTTAATGTTCCTTTCAACACAAAGTTGTCACCAACCAGAGGATCCAAAGAGCACCTGGACACTGCAAGCCAGAGATTTTAATCTAACACGGAGGGGGTATTTACAGAGTTTGCCTTTTGATAAAGAGGTTTAAAAGATCAGTGATTTGCTTATCAGGATTTCCATAGTGGGAACAAAAGGGTTCATCGGTTGCCCATTAGAGTACGAAATTATTTGTTTAATCGTATCGACTTTGTGTCATTTTCGCTTGAGGAAAATTATGGGAACAAGAAATGAAAGACGGGGAAAATACCTTCCTTTTTTACCTTAGCAGGCTTGTAGACAGAAAGAGCGATCAGGGTAAAGCTAACAAGCAGTATATCTCTAAGCTTTTAGGATTGCTGAAGTTGTTTCAAGAGATTCTAGAGGTCAGAATAGTCGACAAAAGTTGGTCCGTTCAGCAACTTAACATGTCTCTAATTGTGTTGCGTGGACCTTGCAATATTGTTTTCCTTACTTTCATAGTTGTAGTAATAATAATAGCTCGTCCGTCGATGTCTGACGATGATCAATACATCAGCAGGGAAAAATATTTCACAATCGAAATAGAAGAATTTGAAGAATTAAAGTTTACAATGACGTGTGACTTATGCTGTGGACGATGAGACCAATTTTGGCCGAGAAAAGTTTGCCACATCACATTTTGAACATTTAAAGGCTCGGCTTCCCCTTGTGGACGTACACTACTGGCGGACTTCTCTGTGGGTTGCTATAGACGATCTATATAATTAAGAAGCAGTTGAAATCTCTAACAAATGTCTCTCGGAGAGGACTCCAAGAACAATACCGGCCAGGTTGAATAAATATATTATCTAATTTAAAGAATGAATCAAATTTGAAAATGTGTCGTCTGTTTACAACGGAAATACTCGTATAACTTGTTTTACTAAGATACTGACACCTGTTTCAAAAGGTAGAGGGAGAGAGAAATAAGAGAGAGAAATGAAATAATATATTAGTGCGAACTCTCCTCTGCCAAGAGTTGCTTCTTACTAAACACCCTGACGGTTGTACACCGAGCTCCAAGAGCAACAGACGAAGTCTCTATGTCTTTAGCCTGCTTCCTGTGTTTCACCGTGGAAGAATCAATTTTGTCTTTTGTACCAAGTTTTCATATTCAAATATTTGAATGTTTAAGTGTTACATTTTGGTGTCGTCAGCGCAATACACAAGCAAGGGACTAGGGACAGCATCAAAAACAACTATAACCCGTTTAAATCATTTTTAACAGGTTAAAGAAAAAATATTATTATGTAACTAGTTTAATTAATAAATAGAAAGACTCGTAAGAATTTTTAAATTGTAAAATTGACTCGAATTAGCTTAGAAAGGGGGGGGGGGGACAATAGTAAAAACAATTAAGACAAGTTCTAACGAGTACGTCTTGAAAGAGATAAGTTAAAATATTATTATGTAACTAAGTTCTTTTAATGGAAACAATTGTATGAATGTTTTATTGTAAAATAGACACGTGTTCGTTTAGGAGCGGGTAAGACAAAAAAAGAACCGCATTTGTGTGAGCTCCTCTCTCACTAACGTTTCCTCTGATCACCCCGGCAGGTGTACAAAGAACTCGAGCAAGCTTCCGAGAATAACAGACGAAGTCTCCGCAATGTCGGACCGGCCAACACAGCCTCCCCTCGGTACCTCTTGTCCAGTAACGACAACTCTGCATTGACCCAGCACCCAAAACTGGCCATGCACGTCAGCGCAGTTACGGGCCTTGAGAGAGCGAAATCGGCTTGGGGTCGAGGGGAAAAGATCCTGGGTTTTCGGACGTCTGACCTACCTCAGAGGCCCTTCAAGTCAGCTCGAGAACATACCTCAACGGAACTACTTGACCTCTCCCAGATATCGGACACGGACTCTGGCAGGAAGGATAATTTTCAACGTCAGGTCTCAAAAGTGCAGATTCTGGAGAGAGCGAGATCGGCTTGGACACAACGAGACAGAAAGCCTTGTAGTACATCTGCATCGCCGCGCTCCCCATCCGATTCTTCAGAAAATCGTCTAGCTCGCAGTGTGACGGCATTGAATGGGCTTCAGAAATCTGTGAGCGTCTGGATTTGCTCTGCTTGTGGAGGAGACAAATGGTCAAAGAAAGAGGAACGTGACGGAGACGCCCTCAAACGGACAGTCGCGGCGTATAAAGGAGTTCGAAGGGCAAAATCAGCTTTGGATGCAGCTCGTTCTAGCGCTGAAGAAAAGGTTTTTGATGAGAGTCAAAACGTTCCCCAAAAGAGAAGATCCAGATGTTCGTGTGGGTGCATTTCAATCAATTTGAACTCTCCTGTCTCAACCCCTTCAAAAGGGAAAGTTTCCCCAAGGCAGAGCAAATTAGACTTACAATCTAGTGCTAGTGAAAACTCTGTACCGAACAAAGCCGTGACAAGTACAAAATCGATTGTATCGCCACGAAATGCAAAAGGAAAGCCCAGAAGGAATCAAAATGTGCAACATGCAAATGTGAAACAACAAATCCCTCTTGAAAACCCTGATAAGACGGAACAAATCAAAGAGGAAGAATCGAAACTCCCTATTTCTTCAAGTCCATATGCCACTCCAAAGACAACGCCTACTTGTACCGATACAGAATCAACAGTCGGAAATAGCATTGAGTCTAGAATCGTTAAAAATATTAATAGCAACAAATCTGCTGATCTCAAAAACGGTTCCCCTGAGCGTGTTACGGGCAAAGAAAAAGAAGAGACGAAGGTAGCCACTGAGTTAAAGTCGAGCGGAGGAAAGGATAAGGAGGCAGCTCCACTGAGCTCTGATAATAAGCCCTCAGTAGACAGACAGGTACCGGAGAACTCAGGCACAGAAGTCCCCGCAGCAGAACCCTCCAGTCGTTTCGTCAGAGTGTACAAGGAGCTATCAAAGCTTCCGGACGACGTACCGGATACCCCTGAGAACACGCGCGTGAAAGAGACAGATAATGACGTCACCAGTAACGATTTCCCATCTTCAGTGACCGGTGATAGGCAGGAGGGCCATCGATCTGAGGATAAGCTTCTTACTGTTGGCGGTATGGGAATCCCAGGCGGGGAAACACGTACGGAGAACGAGATAAACAAAGAGGAGAGCGACGTAAAAGACGAAGGTGATAAAAGTCTTCAATGTATTCAGGAAACGGATGAGGGCGGTCAGGAATCTTTAAAGAATGATGACGTCGATGCTTCAGTAAGCAACGATAAGGGCTCAGCAACACAGAGACAGAGTCGACGCCCTTCAGAAATTAGCACAAAAGGTGACGGAGAAGTCAAGAAGAAATTGGGATCTATCGTAAGCCGCTGGAATTCCAGAGCCAGTGACCTGGGGAGGGGTTTGAAGACTTCCTCCTCCAAGCTGTCTATCACCAGTGCCGTCAGCTTAGACGAAGATCATGATCTAGATAGTGTAACAACAAGCTCGGGGTCTCGCAAATTTAGCACCGTCTCCAGGGACAGTCGGAGAAGAAATTCTACGTTGTTTCGGCCAATTGCACAGAGGGTGAAAAAGACTGTCGCTGCTAAAACTGCTGACGGGTTTTTCTATCAAGTAGCGAGAGTTTTGTTAGCGAAGTCAAAAGAAAGAAGGGCTGCCAGAAAAGAGGCGGAGGCGGCTGCTGAGGCTGAGAGAAGTAGCACCATGATGCAGGACAAAGAAACTGCCATAGCTAGGGGGAAAGAGAGAGTTGGAATGCGATTTTTGAGAAAGCAGACTGCTGAGTATTTAGGATTTGATACGAGTGCTGAAAGTCAGAGCAGAACCTTATCTGCGGAATCATCAAACGACGTAGGTAGAAAGGATTGTAAAGAAAAGGAATTACGCGATTTGCGGCAAGACACCAATAACAATATAAGTAATAATGATAAAGCTTCCAATAGCATAATCTCCGCCTCTAACAGTTTGCTTGAGAAACGCAGACTCCAAAAAAGTTTTTCTGTCACGGAAAATTCTCACCATGAGTTCTCAACTCGCCAAAATCATAGTTTTGATGAATGCCAAGGGGTTTTAAATGACACCATTAGAGGGGATACTCCCTCTCAAACGACCAATGCCAACGACAATAATAAATCAAAACAAAACAACGAAAACAAACTCAGTGCAGAGCGCTCAGAAAGCAACGATGACGACGACAAATCTTCCGTGAATATCATCAGCCTTCTTCGTGACCGTGACGTCACAGTTGCCCTCTCCAGAGGCGTCCTTGACTACGACAACAAAGAGCTGGAGAAGATCGGTGGCTCTCAAAATCAAACATACCACAAAGGCGTGCGTATCAAGAATTACATCAGCCCTCAACTGCGCTACAAATCCGCCGCGAAGGACCGAAAAAAGAAAGGAGTCAGCGTCCGATGGCACGCCGCGGCAGGAGCTTCAGTAACCGCCCATCAGTGCCAGGATGAGTTGTCTCTGGGGGACACTTTTTTCCCGAAACAGGCCCGCCAGAGGGAGCTAGCCAAGCTAATAGCGGACAACCACACACAGCCGGCCAACAACGCAGCACAGATGGCCGACGCAGCACTCAAGGCAAGGATCGACAGCTTCTTGCAGTCTGTGGAGCCGTACTGCAAGACGCCCACTCCGAAAGACCATTTGAAGTTATTCTTCTAGTCTTCCAGTCAGACAATTCTCTCGACAGAGCTAGTTTTGGTATGAGACCGTCGTTCATTCTGTGCACATGTCCCAGGTATCGAAGTCTTTTTTTGCCCATGATCGATGGACGTAATCGAAGACGAGTTGGTACGGTGAAGAGCTTCACTGTTTCATCACGCGATTCATGGGGAGCATTTTTTGTTTTGTTTTTGAGTTTGGATTGTTGTTATTTTGATACGGTATGTATATATTTACATAATAGTGTAAACACACACAAACACACACGAACACACACAAACACACACACACACACACCCACACAAACAAACACACATAAACACACATATACATACATACATACATACATAAATACATACATACATACATACATACATACATACATACATACATACATACATACATACATACATACATACATACATACATACATACATACATACAAA
>NW_004798251.1:114858-116139 GCF_000002075.1 Aplysia californica | reverse complement strand
CTCTTACTACTACTACTACTACTACTACTACTACTACTACTACTACTACTACTACTACTACTACTACTACTACTACTACTACTACTACTACCTCAGAATTATTGTTCTATCTGAACGTTTTGGCGTTTTGAGTGACTAAGACAATGAGGGCAGACACCGAATGCTCCATCTAGTCTATGAAAGTCGTAAGATTATTCGGAGTTGTTATCAAAATATTCGAAGAATTGCATCGGAAAAAGCTTGACTTGTTTGGAAACTCAAAATATTTTCCAGCAAATTTGTGTTTCTCAGAACTAGGTAAGAAGCAGAGAGAAATTTGTATTTCTAGGTAAGCGTGTTGTCTACAATAGCGTGGTCAATAATTCGTGGCGCAACTCATCCCTCAAACGTCTCTTTAATGGATAAGTCAGTGTTATCCATACTTTGCACAGCAGAGTGCAACAATTTGTCTTAACTAAATCATATTTTTCCACAACAATTGAGGCTAGATTCAAAAACTTTTCTTCCTAAATGTATATAAAATACTATAAATCTCCACCACGCACAAAATGGGATTGTTCACAGCACATCAATGCTTCTCACACACATTTTGCATACGCATATGGCTTATGTCACAGCTCACCAGTCTTTTTATTGGTCAAACCTGTTGCAAGAAATTTATTTTAGAGTTTCACATTTTTTGGGCACTAAAGAATTTCAAAACAAACGTTCAATAAAGATAGTGTCACAATAAGAAAAAAAATGACAGGCTTTCTTTTAAAAGCACTTTTAGAATCTGTAGAAATCACCTGCTTTGATTTTTTATTAGTATTTATTTAGGAATTTTTAAAGAATACAGTTAACAGTTGTTAACAAAAATAATGATCTGTTAAGACAAATTGAATCAAGTCATTGTGCGAAAGCTGGAGAGTTTATGTTCGATAGTTATAGACCTACAACAATAGAAAAAAAGCCCTGTCAGCTGATTTATCGTCTGCTCTTGGCCAAGACCTTGTAAGGTTTGCAGGGCCTGGCAATCCAGTCTGGCCGAGGAATCAAATCAATGGGCGTGTCAGGGTCTAGAGAGAACTCCAGCTGTTGAAGAACGCCCGTGGTGATGTACAACAGGTTCTGTTTGGCCAGGAACTCTCCTGTGGGTGGGATAAAGGAGGATGGTTGAACGGAAACGGAGGTGGGGGTGAAGAGAGGGATGGTAATAATAATATAATAATAAATAGCATTTATACTGCGCATTTCCATTTTCTAAAAGATGCTCAATGCGCATTGCAACGAAAAAGACAT
>NW_004798251.1:110943-114331 GCF_000002075.1 Aplysia californica | reverse complement strand
TGCTGCTGCTGCTGCTGCTGCTACTACTACTACTACTACTACTACTACTACTACTACTACTACTACTACTACTACTACTACTACTACTACTACTGCTACTGCTGCTGCTGCTGCTGTTGCCACTACTGCTACTGCCACTATGATGATGATGATGATCTACCTGTGGGTGACTTACCTATACAGCTCCTTTGACCGATGCTGAAAGGAATGAAACTCTTTTGCTTTGTAGAAAGTTTTCCTGCCTCTTTGTCCAGATATCTCTCTGGCATGAAGGTATCAGGTTTTTCCCAGTGTTTTGGATCTCGAAGTATGGCATACTGGTTTACCATTACTCCTGTTTTTCCCGGAATGTCGTATCCCATGAGCTGAAAGGAAAATTTTGGAGGTGATAGGAGAGGTGAAACGACGTTTTAAAATTTAAAAATACTATTGAGAGAGTTGTACCAACCGTTGTCTAATTAAATTGTCAAGATTTGTAACATGAACGAGACGCTGCGTGTTCGAATCCCGCCTAAACCTGGTAAGATAATGTTCAATACGTAGGTGAGGTTTCTATGTGTCTCTATACCCTTTGCCCCTCCCCTGGGCTCCTGACTCTTTCTCCAGCCTTTCTCCAGCTACTCCTTGGCTCTTTCTTACTGCTACTGTCTTGCAGCCACGCCCCTAATCTTCTGGTAGGAAAGATCTACACCTAGTCTTCTGGGACAAGGCCGAAAAATCTCGGAGGTCAGGAGTGAAAATTACCCACGTTAAAGATCCCTTGGTGGTCCAAAATCGATAAGAGTAGGCTTCGGCCACCACCCGGGCAAAATTCAAAATTTGCTTCCTACTTAAAATTATTTTTCATGCGTCCCGCGCGCTCATATGACCTTATGCAATTGCAAGCGCTGTAAAACACTTATAAAAAAACCCCAAAGAAAAATGTGTCTCTATCTCTGTCTGTCCTAAGCAGCTGACTGTTGAAGATAAGTGAAAAAAGCGTATCTACCAGTAAATGTTGGTCTCCAGATACTACTGCTAATAGATGAGAGACAGACAGACAGACAGACAGGCGGACAAACAGACAGACATACAGGCAGGCAGGCAGACAGACAGGCAGACAGACAGACAAACAGGCAGACGAACAGACAGACACACGCACTCATACAAAACTATACACACTTTTGTATCTCTGAGAGTCTCATGAGGTAGGCCCATGGGTACAGCTGGGAACAGTCTCAGAATTTCCTGGATGGAGGCCTCTGTGTAAACAAGGCCGGGTCTGTGCTCTCGGCTGGGAACTGCGTCACCTGACAAGGGAGAGAACAGACAGAGAAGAAAAATTATGAAAGTTTTTACACCGTTATTGGCCCTGGAGAAGAGGAGCAGAAATTGATGTACAGAAAGGTGGGAAGACGGGGAATGACATCAAGAGGCTAGCCTAGGATGGGGACAGGTGGAAAGTGTTCGTTCGTGCTTTACCCTGATCCATGGTGAGAAATGCAATGATGATGGCTGACCATCTCACTCTCTGTTCCACTATGCCCCCCTCCCTCCTCCTCTTCCCCCCTCTCTCTCACTCTCTCTCTCTCTCTCTCTCTCTCTCTCTCTCTCTCTCTCTCTCTCTCTCTCTCTCTCTCTCTCTCTCTCTCTGTCTCTCTCTCTCTCACCGACTTCATTAATGTAAAGGATGACATTTAAGCTCACTTGCCCATTCAACACACTCATCCAATTTCAGCTGTCATTACCACCGTAAAAGGCTTTTTGCAATAGGCCAAAAACTGCTCTTACTGCCCTAGATATGTTTTTTAGCAGTTACAAATCACGCCTGTCAAACAAATGGTTGAAATGGCTTAACTCTTAGACAACGGGCCAGTTTAACTGCCTCACACAGTCTTTCGGTTGTTTATAGGCGTATCTAAACCCCAACCAGTTCGCATTATCAGTGATCAAACTGTATGCTTATAGCTTGCACCGTTCATTTCTATTCAAATTGGTGTTTTTGTTATGCATAGGTTAAACAGACGTGGGGTTATTGGGAAGTTTGTGATCCAAAAACTTGGATGCCAAAATTTTGTTTGCATACAAAGAGGATATATCTTTCGGTATAATAAGAGTGATTTTTTTTCGGGGAAAGGGGGGGGGGGGGCTGTTTTTCATTTTTAATATGTTTGGCATGTTCATTTGGGGCTGCAGACACAGCTGTTATCTTGAGTTACAGACATACGTGTACTAACAACAGTGGTAGATGCATAGAACAGCTGTAGTCCTTATATATTCGTGAAGAAAGGTAGTCATCAATATTAAGACTAATATCGTCTCCCTTGTTGTCTCCAAACATATTTACATAAAATATTTGTGTCACAACCAGGTGGAATGAGGCGCTCGTCACATTTTTGGGAATATGGAGTTATTGATATCATCTTAAAGCCTGTTCATTTGCTTTACTTTGTATTTTTTTTTAAATATCGTTTTATCTTTAATAGAAGTCGAGATATTTGCGATTGAAGGAAGATTCAGAGGTAAAGTCAGCAAGAAAATGGCTGCCAAAGTTTGGTGACTTCCATCGCTTGAGAGTCCTTGACACATGAAAATGAATAGTTTTTGTCGCTTTAATCAACGTTTTTCGGTAAAAATCAATACAGAAATGTATTTTACAATGGACGTAACAGATGTTGAGCAAAAACAAAATTCGCTAAAAATTGCCAAACCAGCAGAAAAGTGTCGGTTTCTTGGATTTCAGTATTTTGACGAGCACCTGATTTCACCACATTGCCTCACATTTTTAAATCCTAGAGCAAAACTAATTACGACTTGTTACTTAGAATTACAACGTTTTAAATGACATCTTTGACCACGATGTCAGAAACCATATGTTCTATCTGTTCTATCAAAATGTAGATTATAAGATTATTCGGAGTTGTTTTCAGGATATTCAAAGAAATGCATTCGAAAGAACTTGACATGTTGTGGAACTCAAAATTTTCTCAAAATTAGGTACTGAGCAGATAGAACTTTGTAATTCTAAGGTACCGACTTAGCAACGATAATCGCAAGGTATTAGCGTCGTCTTCTATGAAACTACGCACCAACAGTGGCATCGATTTCTGCGTGTATTTTCTTCTGTACGTCTGGATGTTTAGCCAAATACAAAAACAGCCAAGCTAGTGTGTGCCTTGAGGTGTCAGTGCCGGCGAAAAAGACGTCCGATACGGCCGAAACCACATGAGTTTCAGTGAGTCCAATCTGAAAAAGATCACGACATAATCAGTATCTGATTTTATTGGAGATGCATGGAGATCGTAAAAAAGATGCGCTACTTTTCGTGTAAACCCCTCCCCCCCCCCTCCCTCCGAACATACAAACACACACACACACACACACACACACACACACACACACACACACA
>NW_004798251.1:108947-110843 GCF_000002075.1 Aplysia californica | reverse complement strand
CACACACACACACACACACACACACACACACACACACACACACACACACACACGTAAACACACATGCTTAAAAAAAACTGAATAGCAATCAAAGAGCTTTGAACTTTTAAGCCTCCGTACGATTTTTAGTAAAACAAAAAGATGGCCTAATTATTGCTGGGAAAAGGCTTCTTCTTTTCAAGAGAAAGTTGATGATGTCCCTCACAAATGTGTGCATAGTTTCTGTGATGTAATGCAATGGCTCTTTGCCTTTCACTCGAAAAGACATTAGTTCGATTTCTATATGTGGAAGATATGTTATATACTATTATCAGTACAGTTCTGTTGGAGTGTAGACTTCAAGCATCTCTATTTTAGTAAAGCATAATTTTGATCGTCCCTTTTCAATCTTTTTCTCCAAAGGGCGGTTTGGGGGGAGGGGATATCATAGACGTCACTGAATTGGTCATTAAATCAGAGCATGTGAACATAATAATATTATCTTGATAATTCTTTCAGTAACGAAAGAAGTCCTGGTAAAAGAGGCCTATGTTTAGCAATTGGCGAAAACTAATTTGTCGTCGAAACTGTCGTAAAGGAATGTGCCCGAGCAGACGCTGCCATTGGTTCACCGGCTCAGCGGTTTCGACGGCTAGTCAGTGAGAGTAGTTTGCAGGACGTGAGTTAATAACAGCCTAAAAGCAGGTCAGAATAAGGAAAGTGAACGGTTCTTCAACACCGGAAACTTTTTTTTTTTTTTTCGATTTCAAAAATCCAGGATAACACCCCGGCCAAAAGCTGCATAATGTAAGAAGATTGTACGGATTTCACGCACATTAAGCTTTGACGACAAGAAGAGGCCGCAAAATGGTGTCCAGTATGTTGGACAGTAATTTTGGTCTGGGGTCCTTGAGAATGAGACTCATGATCTATGGTTTCAAATGCAGCATTGAAATCTAATTGGGTCAGAATTTACGTGTTTCTTACCTTCGCCAGACATTGTTTATTTTTTCCCGTTTTAGTAAACGTTTTACGGCACTTGCAAGACTATAAGGTCATATAAGTTCCGAAGAGTAGATATGTTTTAAGAGGGTAACAAACATAAGAAAGAAGGAGGAGAGATCAGGATGATAGGATGATATTTGATAAGACAGAAGGAGAAAACCACTGCAGAGCACCCGCAACCACCCTCGACATTGTTTCTTACCCGGGCCAGTGTGGCGCTGTCGCCTTTCTCCAACTGTTTCTGGGACAATAGGATGTTGTCTACCAAAGTTGTCACGTTGTTTTCGTCAAAATTTGCTCGAGCCTTTTTCACATAGCCGCGAAGGTAGTCCTTAAATTGCTTGTTGTTTTTAAGCATGTCTCGAAACTTTTTGGTTGGATAATGCCGTAAAAACGGGAAAACGTCTTCCCAGTTATTGGCAAAAGCTCCGTTGGCAGTACTGAACAACCGATGAAGTGCCAGGAACTCTTCCGAGTCGACAGCGAGAGTGTTTCCGTAACACAGTACGTGTATGACATTGAGGACCATGTAGAGCGTGTGTTTCTCTACGTCAAAAGGACCTTTTTCTTGTTTCATGTTGTTGACGGCTGTCTCTACGATGTTATGAATTCTTTCTGTGTGTTGAGATCCTGTTAGGTACTGACGGAGAGACTGGGGAAGAGAAAAAACAAACAGAAGGGTGAGGTAAGTTCTGCTTAAAGAATTCAAGAGGGGGACCACGAAACATAGGTTTTTTTCAAGGGAGTGGTAAAATGATTAGAATTGTGAAGAGACAATAAAAGCAAGATTCCAACAAAACAAAGAAAATATGTCCGCGCGCGTGTGTGTGTGTGTGTTTGTGTGTGTGTGTGTATGTGTGTGTGTATGTGTGTGTGAGTGTGTGTGTGTGTGTGTATGTGTGTGTGAGAGAG
>NW_004798251.1:103239-104759 GCF_000002075.1 Aplysia californica | reverse complement strand
GGGGGGGGTTGTATTTATTCGATTACAACAATATATGTCAAAGAGAGATGGGTAAATAATTACACAAGGCAACAGAAATTACCTTTTTTTCTGTGGCACAGAGTTTGAGAGTCAAATTATAGTCAGTTCAGGTGGATGAAAAAAAAGTCATAATTTTTGCTGTATCACGTAAAGTTTTGTTTCTCTATGTCATAATCACTGTTTCTGTAGTATACAATTGAATTAGCTAAAACAAAAAGAAAATGCCAACCTTGTTCAGAGCAAGAAAAAAAGTGCTAGACATCAAACCTTTTTTTCACTCGTACGTCAATCCTCAATTTTTACAATAACAATGGGTACAACTTATAGAAAAAGAAACATATTTATGACAGAAACTTTCTTTTGCGAGATTGTTTGGAGTGCGTTGCTTTTGGACAGACCCTTTGAAGTCTTCCACAGTAATGTACCATCGAGTTGGTGTCTCATCCCCCTTGACACCTCTACTCCATTATTGTGAAGTCTTTATGATCATATATATTTCATTTTGCTCACCACTGACATCACCAAAGTTCGGAAGAAAATCATCTAATTGACTGTTTTTAAAAAACCCACTTTTAACCTAGTTGCTCGTGTTGCAGCCCAAAGGATAGAAGTTTTCCAACTAAGTTTTGACCATGTTCTTGGAATGTTCGGCTTTTTTCAGTTGCCAACATTTTTTTCCTCCAAAAACACTATATTCCCAAGCTCCTATGTTACATTATGTCACTCAACTAGTCTGTGAGCAGCTTTCTGATTTGGAGAGCACTGAAAACACCAGTCCTTATTTTCCCGTAACTGAGATTAGGAAAAACTGTAAATATTATAATTGAAACTGCCTCCCTCAAAGTCCAGGGCTTTCACGAATTGTTACAAACTACAGTAGTACATGTAGTTCCTTTTCCCTTCTCTGATAAAATTACCTTTGCACAGCTCTTTTCGTCTATAGAGACGGTCAATTTGGCTTAAGATGGTCTCAAGGTTGTCTTCATGCAGCTTCTTTCACAGCTAATTCTTCCTATGTTTGACGCGCAGATTCTGTAGCACTAGTCGCAGTGCTTGCATGTACGTGTCATAGATCGAAGGTCTGTATTTCCACTGTTTTCCTTATGTCGTTGGCACTTCTCTGCCTGGTTGTGTCTAAGGTTGTTCTCTAGCATTATTGTTCTTTCCTTTATCCTTTTCCTCCATGTTTTCCTGTCCTCAGCTATTTCTTCCCAGATGCTAACATCTGCTCCAAGCTTAGATAAGCTGTTTTTGCAGGTGTTTTGTACCTCAGTTTTGGTCTTCCTCTTGGTCTCCATAGAGAAGTTACTTCGGAATCCGGTTGTCGTCCATTCTCTTGACAAGGCCCAGCCATCTCAATTTTTTTTAAAAACAGGATAGTTGTCATGCTCTAGACCACGTCTTAAACAGTGTCGTAAAATGTGTCTTGACCAGTGTTAAGATAGTTTGACAGAGATACAGATACAGACATACAGAGAGATAGGCACTCTATATATATA